>NW_027596742.1:0-166351 GCF_964194155.1 Cetorhinus maximus | reverse complement strand
GGTAGAGGGGTTACTGAGTGACAGTGTGAGGGCGCTGGATTAACATCAGTAGAGATTCAGTCAGTAACACAGTGCGCTGGGGGGAGAGGAGTTACTGAGTGACGGTGTGAGGGAGCTGGATTGGCATCAGTAGAGATACAGTCAGTATCACAGGTCGCCGGTGGAGGGGTTACTGAGTGACAGTGTGAGGGAGCTGGATTAACATCAGTAGATATACAGTCAGTAACGCAGGGCGCTGGGGGGTGAGAGGTTACTGAGTGACAGTGTGAGGGAGCTGTATTAACATCAGTAGAGATACAGTCTGTAACACAGGGCAGTGGCGGTGGAGGGGTTACTGAGTGACAGTGTGAGGGAGCTAGATTAACATCAGTAGAGATACAGTCACTAACACAGGGCGCTGGGGGAGAGGGGTTACTGAGTGACAGTGTGAGGGAGCTGGATTAACATCAGTAGAGATACAGTCAGTAACACAGGGTGCTGAGGGAGAGGGGTTACTGAGTGACAGTGTGAGGGAGCTGGATTAACATCAGTAGAGATACAGTCAGTAACACAGGTCGCTGGTGGATGGGTTACTGAGTGACAGTGTGAGGGAGCTGCATTGGCATGAGTAGAGATACAATCAGTAACACAGGTCGCTGGTGGACGGTTTACTGACTGACAGTGTGAGGGAGCTGGATTGGCATCAGTAGAGATACAGGCAGTAACACAGGTCGCTGGTGGAGGGTTTACTGTGCGACAGTGTGAGGGAGCTGGAATAACATCAGTAGAGATACAGTCAGCAACACAGGGCGCTGGGGGGGATAGGGATCACTGAGTGACAGTGTGAGGGTGCTGGATTAGCATCTGTAGAGATACAGTCAGTAACACAGGTCGCTGGTGGAGGGGTTACTGAGTTCAGTGTGAGGGTGCTGGATTGGCATCAGTAGAGATACAGTCAGTAACACAGGTCGCTGGTGGAGGGGTTACTGAGTGACAGTGTGAGGGAGCTGGATTAACATCAGTAGAGATACAGTCAGTAACACAGGGCGCTGGGGGGAGAGGTGTTACTGAGTGACAGTCTGAGGAAACTGGATTAACATCAATAGAGATACAGTCAGTAAAACAGGGCACTGGGGGGAGAGGGGTTACTGAGTGACAGTGTGAGGGAGCTGGATTAAAATCTGTAGTGATACAGTCTGTAAAACAGGGCGCGGGTGGAGGGTTTACTGAGTGACAGTGTGAGGGAGCTGGATTAACATCAGTAGAGATACAGTCAGTAACACAGGGCGCTGGGGGGAGAGGGGTTACTGAGTGACAGTGTGAGGGAGCTGGATTAACATCAGTAGAGATACAGTCAGTCACACAGGGCGCTGGGGGTAGATGAGTTACTGAGTGACAGTGTGAGGGAGCTGGATTGGCATCAGTAGAGATACAGTCAGTAACACAGGTCGCCGGTGGAGGGGTTACTGAGTGGCAGTGTGAGGGAGCTAGATTAACATCAGTAGGGATACAGTCAGCAACAACGGGCGTTGGGGGAGAGGGGTTACTGAGTGACTGTGTGAGGGAGCTGGATTAACATCAGTAGAGATACAGTCAGTAACACAGGGTGCTGGTAGGAGAGGGGCTACTGAGTGACAGTGTGAGGGAGCTGTATTAACATCAGTAGAGATACAGTCAGTAACATAGGGCGCTGGGGGGAGAGGGGTTACTGAGTGACAGTGTGAGGGAGCTGGATTAACATCTGTACAGATACAGTCATTAACACAGGGCACTGGGGGGAGAGGGGTTACTGAGTCACAGTGTGAGGGAGCTGAATTAGCGTCAGTAGAGATACAGTCAGTAACACAGGTGGCTGGTGGAGAGGTTACTGAGTGACAGTGTGTGAGAGCTGGATTGGCATCAGTAGAGATACTGTCAGTAACACAGGGCGCTGGTGGGCGAGGTGTTACTGAGTGACAGTGTGAGGGAGCTCGATTAACATCAGTAGAGATACAGTCACTAACACAGGTCGCTGGTGGAAGTGTTACTGAGTGACAGTGTGAGGGAGCTGGAATAACATCAGTAGAGATACAGTCACTAACACAGGGCGCTGGGGGGGAGAGAGATTACTGAGTGACAGTGTGAGGGTGCTGGATTAGCATCAGTAGAGATACAGTCAGTAGCACAGGTCGCTGATGGAGGGGTTACTCAGTGACAGTGTGAGGGAGCGGGATTAACATCAGTAGTGATACAGGCAATAATACAGGTTACTTCGGGGAGAGGGGTTACTGAGTCACAGTGTGAGGGAGCTGGATTAACATCAGGAGAGATACAGTCAGTAACACAGGGCGCTGGAGGTAGATGGGTTACTGAGTGACAGTGTGAGGGAGCTGGATTAACATCAGTAGAGATATAGTCAGTAACACAGGGCGCAGGGGGGAGAGTGCTTACTGAGTGACAGTGCGAGGAAGCTGGATTAAAATCAGTAGAGATACAGTCAGTAATACAGGGCGCTTGCGGGGAGAGGGGTTACTGAGTGACAGTGTGAGGGAACTGGATTAACATCAATAGAGATACAGTCAGTAAAACAGGGCGCTGGGAGGAGAGGGGCTGCTGAGTGACAGTGTGAGGGAGCTGGATTAACATCAGTAGAGATACAGTCACTAACACAGGGCGCGGGTGGAGGGTTTATTGAGTGACAGTGTGAGGGAGCTGGATTAACATCAGTAGAGATACAGTCAGTAACACAGGCCGCTAGGGGGAGAGGGGTTACTGAGTGACAGTGTGAGGGAGCTGGATTACCATCAGTAGAGATACAGTCAGTAACACAGGGCGCCGGGGGGAGAGGAGTTACTGAGTGACAGTGTGAGGGGGCTGGATTGGCATCAATAGAGATACAGTCAGTAACACAGGTCGCCGGTGGAGGGGTTACTGAGTGGCAGTGTGATGGAGCTGGATTAACATCAGTAGAGATACAGTCAGCAAAACAGGGCTTTGGGGGAGAGGGGTTACTGAGTGACTGTGTGAGGGAGCTGGATTAACATCAGTAGAGATACAGTCATTAACACAGGGTGCTGGTAGGAGAGGGGCTACTGAGTGACAATGTGTGGGAGCTGGATTAACATCAGTAGAGATACAGTCAGTAACACAGGGCGCTGGGGGAAGAGGGGTTACTTAGTGACAGTGTGAGGGAGCTGGATTAACATCTGTAGAGATACAGTCAGTAACACAGGGCGCTGGTGGAGGGGTTAATGAGTGACAGTGTGAGGGAGCTGGATTGGCATCTGTTGAGATACAGTCAGTAACACAGGTCACTGGTGGAGCGGTTACATAGTGACAGTGTGAGGTAGATGGATTAACATCAGTAGAGATACAGTTAGTAACACAGGGCGCTTGTGGGGAGAGGGGTTACTGAGTGACAATGTGAGCGAGCTAGATTAGCATCAGTAGACATACATTCAGTAACACAGGGCGTTGGTGGAGTGGTTACTGAGTGACAGTGTGAAGGAGCTGGATTGGCATCAGTAGAGATACAGTCAGTAACACAGATCGCTGGTGGAGGTGTTACTGAGTGACAGTGTGAGGGAACTGGATTAACATCAATAGAGATACAGTCAGTAAAACAGGGCGCTGGGAGGAGAGGGGCTACTGAGTGACAGTGTGAGGGAGCTGGAATAACATCAGTAGATATACAGTCACTAACACAGGGCGCTGGGGGGAGACGGGTTATTGAGTGACAGTGTGAGGGAGCTGGATTGGCATCAGTAGAGATACAGTCAGTAAAACAGGGCGCAGGTGGAGGGTTTATTGATTGACAGTGTGAGGGAGCTGGATTAACATCAGTAGAGATACAGTCAGTAACACAGGCCGCTAGGGGGAGCGGGGTTACTGAGTGACAGTGTGAGCGAGCTAGATTAACATCAGTAGAGATACAGTCAGTAACACAGGGCGCTGGGGGATGAGGAGTTCCTGAGTCACAGTGTGAGGGGGCTGGATTGGCATCAGTAGAGATACAGTCAGTAAAACAGGTCGCCGGTGGAGGGGTTACTGAGTGGCAGTGTGAGGGAGCTGGATTAGCATCAGTCGAGATACAGTCAGTAATACAGAGCGCTTTGGGTAGAGGGGTTACTGAGTGACAGTGTGAGGGCGCTGGATTAACATCAGTAGAGATTCAGTCAGTAACACAGTGCGCTGGGGGGAGAGGAGTTACTGAGTGACGGTGTGAGGGAGCTGGATTGGCATCAGTAGAGATACAGTCAGTATCACAGGTCGCCGGTGGAGGGGTTACTGAGTGACAGTGTGAGGGAGCTGGATTAACATCAGTAGATATACAGTCAGTAACGCAGGGCGCTGGGGGGTGAGAGGTTACTGAGTGACAGTGTGAGGGAGCTGTATTAACATCAGTAGAGATACAGTCTGTAACACAGGGCAGTGGCGGTGGAGGGGTTACTGAGTGACAGTGTGAGGGAGCTAGATTAACATCAGTAGAGATACAGTCACTAACACAGGGCGCTGGGGGAGAGGGGTTACTGAGTGACAGTGTGAGGGAGCTGGATTAACATCAGTAGAGATACAGTCAGTAACACAGGGTGCTGAGGGAGAGGGGTTACTGAGTGACAGTGTGAGGGAGCTGGATTAACATCAGTAGAGATACAGTCAGTAACACAGGTCGCTGGTGGATGGGTTACTGAGTGACAGTGTGAGGGAGCTGCATTGGCATGAGTAGAGATACAATCAGTAACACAGGTCGCTGGTGGACGGTTTACTGACTGACAGTGTGAGGGAGCTGGATTGGCATCAGTAGAGATACAGGCAGTAACACAGGTCGCTGGTGGAGGGTTTACTGTGCGACAGTGTGAGGGAGCTGGAATAACATCAGTAGAGATACAGTCAGCAACACAGGGCGCTGGGGGGGATAGGGATCACTGAGTGACAGTGTGAGGGTGCTGGATTAGCATCTGTAGAGATACAGTCAGTAACACAGGTCGCTGGTGGAGGGGTTACTGAGTTCAGTGTGAGGGTGCTGGATTGGCATCAGTAGAGATACAGTCAGTAACACAGGTCGCTGGTGGAGGGGTTACTGAGTGACAGTGTGAGGGAGCTGGATTAACATCAGTAGAGATACAGTCAGTAACACAGGGCGCTGGGGGGAGAGGTGTTACTGAGTGACAGTCTGAGGAAACTGGATTAACATCAATAGAGATACAGTCAGTAAAACAGGGCACTGGGGGGAGAGGGGTTACTGAGTGACAGTGTGAGGGAGCTGGATTAAAATCTGTAGTGATACAGTCTGTAAAACAGGGCGCGGGTGGAGGGTTTACTGAGTGACAGTGTGAGGGAGCTGGATTAACATCAGTAGAGATACAGTCAGTAACACAGGGCGCTGGGGGGAGAGGGGTTACTGAGTGACAGTGTGAGGGAGCTGGATTAACATCAGTAGAGATACAGTCAGTCACACAGGGCGCTGGGGGTAGATGAGTTACTGAGTGACAGTGTGAGGGAGCTGGATTGGCATCAGTAGAGATACAGTCAGTAACACAGGTCGCCGGTGGAGGGGTTACTGAGTGGCAGTGTGAGGGAGCTAGATTAACATCAGTAGGGATACAGTCAGCAACAACGGGCGTTGGGGGAGAGGGGTTACTGAGTGACTGTGTGAGGGAGCTGGATTAACATCAGTAGAGATACAGTCAGTAACACAGGGTGCTGGTAGGAGAGGGGCTACTGAGTGACAGTGTGAGGGAGCTGTATTAACATCAGTAGAGATACAGTCAGTAACATAGGGCGCTGGGGGGAGAGGGGTTACTGAGTGACAGTGTGAGGGAGCTGGATTAACATCTGTACAGATACAGTCATTAACACAGGGCACTGGGGGGAGAGGGGTTACTGAGTCACAGTGTGAGGGAGCTGAATTAGCGTCAGTAGAGATACAGTCAGTAACACAGGTGGCTGGTGGAGAGGTTACTGAGTGACAGTGTGTGAGAGCTGGATTGGCATCAGTAGAGATACTGTCAGTAACACAGGGCGCTGGTGGGCGAGGTGTTACTGAGTGACAGTGTGAGGGAGCTCGATTAACATCAGTAGAGATACAGTCACTAACACAGGTCGCTGGTGGAAGTGTTACTGAGTGACAGTGTGAGGGAGCTGGAATAACATCAGTAGAGATACAGTCACTAACACAGGGCGCTGGGGGGGAGAGAGATTACTGAGTGACAGTGTGAGGGTGCTGGATTAGCATCAGTAGAGATACAGTCAGTAGCACAGGTCGCTGATGGAGGGGTTACTCAGTGACAGTGTGAGGGAGCGGGATTAACATCAGTAGTGATACAGGCAATAATACAGGTTACTTCGGGGAGAGGGGTTACTGAGTCACAGTGTGAGGGAGCTGGATTAACATCAGGAGAGATACAGTCAGTAACACAGGGCGCTGGAGGTAGATGGGTTACTGAGTGACAGTGTGAGGGAGCTGGATTAACATCAGTAGAGATATAGTCAGTAACACAGGGCGCAGGGGGGAGAGTGCTTACTGAGTGACAGTGCGAGGAAGCTGGATTAAAATCAGTAGAGATACAGTCAGTAAAACAGGGCGCGGATGGAGGGTTTTTTGAGTGACAGTGTGAGGGAGCTGGATTAACATCAGTAGAAATACAGTCAGTAACACAGGGCACTGGTGGGAGAGGGGTTACTGAGTGACAGTGTGAGGGAGCCGGATTAACATCAGTAGAGATACAGTCAGTAACACAGGGTGCTGTGGGGAGAGGGGTTACTGAGTGACAGTGTGAGGGAGCTGGATTAACATCAGTAGAGATACAGTCAGTAACACAGGGCGCTGGGGGGAGAGGGTTTACTGAGTCACAGTGTGAGGGAGCTGGATTAACATCAGTAGAGATACAGTCAGTAACACAGGGCGCTGGAGGTAGATGGGTTACTGAGTGACAGTGTGAGGGAGCTGGATTAGCATCAGTAGAGATACAGTCATTAACACAGGTCGCTGGTGTAGGGGTTACTGAGTGACAGTGTGAGGGAGCTGGATTGGCATCAGTAGAGATACAGTCAGTAACACAGGATGCTGGTGGAGGGGTTCCTAAGTGACAGTGTGAGGGAGCTGGATTAACATCAGTAGAGATACAGTCAGTAACAGAGGACGCTGGGAGGAGAGGGGTTACTGAGTAACAGTGTGAGGGCGGCTGGATTAACATCAGTAGAGATACAGTCAGTAACAGAGGACGCTGGGGGGAGAGGGGTTACTGAGTAACAGTGTGAGGTAGCTGGATTAACATCAGTAGAGATTCAGTCAGTAACACAGTGCGCTGGGAGGGGAGAGGTGTTACTGAGTGACAATGTGAGGGAGCTGGATGAACATCAGTTGAGATACAGTCAGTAACACAGGGAGCTGGTGGGTGAGAGGTTACTGAGTGACAGTGTGAGGGAGCTGTATTAACATCAGTAGAGATACAGTCAGTAACACAGGGCGCTGGTGGTGGATGGGTTACTGAGTGACAGTGTGAGGGAGCTGCATTAACATCAGTAGAGATACAATCAGTAACACAGGGCCCTGGGGGAGAGGGGTTACTGAGTGACAGTGTGAGGGAGCTGGATTATGATCAGTAGAGATACAGTCAGTAACACAGGGTGCTGGGGGGAGAGAGGTTATTGAGTGACAGTGTGAGGGAACTGTATTAGCATCAGTAGAGATACAGTCAGTAACACAGGGCGCTGGTGGTGGATGGGTTACTGAGTGACAGTGTGAGGGAGCTGCATTAACATCAGTAGAGATACAATCAGTAACACAGGGCCCTGGGGGAGAGGGGTTACTGAGTTACAGTGTGAGGTATCTGGATTAACATCAGTAGAGATACAGTCAGTAACACAGGGTGCTGAGGGAGAGGGTTTACTGAGTGACAGTGTGAGGGAGCTGGATTAGCATCAGTAGAGATACAGTCAGTAACACAGGTCGCTGGTGGAGGGGTTACTGAGTGACAGTGTGAGGGAGCTGGATTAACATCAGTAGAGATACAGTCAGTAACACAGGGCGTTGGGGGAGTGGGTTTACTGAGTGACAGTGAGAGGGAGCTGGTTTAACATCAGTAGAGATACAGTCAGTAACACAGGGTGCTGGGGGGAGAGGGCTTACTGAGTGATAGTGTGTGGGAGCTGGATTAACATCTTAGAGATACAGTCAGTGACACAGGGCGCAGGGGGGAGAGGGGTTACTGAGTGACAGCGTCAGGGAGCTGGATTAACATCAGTAGAGGTACAGTCAGTAACACAGGGCGCTGGGGTGAGAGGGGTTACTGAGTGACAGTGTGAGGGAGCTGGATTAACATCAGTAGAGATACAGTCAGTAACACAGGGCGCTGGGGGGGAGAGGTATTACTGAGTGACAGTGTGAGGCAGCTCGATTAACTTCAGTGGAGATACAGTCAGTAACACAGGTCGCTGGTGGAGGGGTTACTGAGTGACAGTGTGAGGGAGCTGGATTGGCATCTGTTGAGATACAGTCAGTATCACAGGTCGCTGGTGGAGCGGTTACATAGTGACAGTGTGAGGTAGATGGATTAACATCAGTAGAGAAACAGTCAGTAACACAGGGCACTGGTGGTGGATGGGTTACTGAGTGACAGTGACAGGGTGCTGGATTAACATCAGTAGAGATACAGTCAGTAACACAGGGCGCTGGGGGGAGAGGGGTTACTGAGTGACAGTGTAAGGGAACTGGATTAACATCAACAGAGATACAGTCAGTAACACAGGGCGCTGGGAGGAGAGGCGCAACTGAGAGACAGTGTGAGACAGCTGGATTAACATTAGTAGAGATACAGTCAGTAACACAGGGCGCTGCGGGGAGAGGGGTTACTGGGTGACAGTGTGAGGGAGCTGTATTAAAATCGGTAGAGATACAGTCAGTAACACCGGGCGCTGGGGGGAGAGGGGTTACTGAGTGACAGTGTGAGGGAGCTGGATCAACATCAGTAGAGATACAGTCAGTAACACAGGGCGCTGGAGGGCGATGGGTTACTGAGTGACATTGTGAGGGAGCTGGATTAACATCAGTAGAGATACAGTCAGTAACACAGGTCGCTGGTGGAGGGGTTACTGAGTGACAGTGTGAGGGAGCTGGATTGGCATCAGTAGAGATACAGTCAGTAACACAGGTCGCTGGGGGGAGAGGGGTTTCTGAGTGACAGTGTGAGGGAACTGGATTAACATCAACAGAGATACAGTCAGTAACACAGGGCGCTGGGAAGAGAGGGGCTACTGAGTGACAGTGTGTGGGAGCTGGATTAACATCAGTAGAGATACAGTCAGTAACACAGGGCGCTGGGGGGAGAGGGGTTACTGAGTGACAGTGTGAGGGAGCTGGATGGAATCAGTACAGATACAGTCAGTAACACAGGGCGCTGGGGAGAGAGGTTACTGAGTGACAGTGTGAGGGAGCTGGATTATCATCAGCAGAGATACAGTCAGTAACACAGGGCGCTGGGGGGAGAGGGGTTACTGAGTGACAGTGTGAGGGAGCTGGATTAACATCAGTAGAGCTACAGTCAGTAACACAGGGTGCTGGGGGGAGAGGGGTTACTGAGTGACAGTGTGAGGGAGGCTGGATTAACATCAGTAGAGATACAGTCAGTAACAGGACGCTGGGTGGAGAGGGGTTACTGTGTAACAGTGTGGGGGCGCTGGATTAACATCAGTAGACATACAGTCAGTAACACAGGGTGCTGGGGGTAGAGAGGTTTCTGAGTGTCAGTGTGAGGGAGCTGTATTAACATCAGTAGAGATACAGTCAGTAACACAGGGCGCTGGGGGGAGAGGGGTTACTGAGTGACAGTGTGAAGGAGCTGGATAATCATGACTAGAAATACAGTCAGTAACACAGGGCTCTGGGGGGAGAGAGGGGTTACTGAGTGACAGTGTGAAGGAGCTGGATAAACTTGAGTACAGATACAGTCAGTAACACAGGGCGCTGGGGGGAGAGGGGTTACTGAGTGACAGTGTGATGGAGTTGGATAAACATGAGTTGAGATACAGTGCAGTAACAGAGGACGCTGGGGGGAGAGGGGTTACTGAGTGACAGTGTGAAGGAGCTGGATATACATGAGTAGAGTTACAGTCAGTAACACAGGGCGCGGGTGGAGGGGTTACTGAGTGACAGTGTGAGGGAGCTGGATTGGCATCATTAGAGATACAGTCAGTAACACAGGTCGCTGGTGGAGGGGTTACTGAGTGACAGTGTGAGGGAGCTGGATTAACATCAGTAGAGATATAGTCAGTAACACAGGGCGCTTGGATGGGGAGGGTTTACTGAGTGACTGTGTGAGGGAGCTGGATTAGCATCAGTAGAGATACAGTCAGTAACACAGGTCGCTGGTGGAGGGGTTACTGAGTGACAGTGTGAGGGAGCTCGTTTGGCATCAGTAGAGATACAGTCAGTAACACAGGTCGCTGGTGGAGGGGTTACTAAGTGACAGTGTGAGCGAGCTGGATTAACATCAGTTGAGATACAGTCAGTAATACACGGCGCTTGGGGGGAGAGGGGTTACTGAGTGACAGTGCGTGGGAGCTGGATTAACATCAGTCGAGATGCAGTCAGTAACACAGTGTGATGTGGGGAGAGGTGTTACTGAGTGGCAGTGTGAGGGAGCTGGATTAACATCAGTAGAGATACAGTCAGTAACACAGGGCGCTGGGGGGCGACGGGTTACTGAGTGAAAGTGTGAGAGAGGCTGGATTAACATCAGTAGAGATACAGTCAGTTACAGAGGATGCTGGGGGGAGAGGGTTTACTGAGTAACAGTGTGAGGCAGCTGGATTAATATCAGTAGAGATACAGTCAGTAACACAGGGCGCTGGGAGGGGAGAGGGGTTACTGAGTGACAATGTGAGGGAGGCTGGATTAACATCAGTAGAGATACAGTCAGTAACACAGGGTGCTGAGGGAGAGGGGTTACTGAGTGACAGTGTGAGGGAGCTGGATTAGCATCAGTCGAGATACAGTCAGTAACACAGGTTGCTGGTGGATGGGTTACTGAGTGACAGTGTGAGGGAGCTGGATTAACATCAGTAGAGATACTGTCAGTAACAGAGGGCGCTGGGGGGAGAGGTGTTACTGAGTGACAGTGTGAGTGAGCTGGATTAACATCCGTAGAGATACAGTCAGTAACACAGGGAGCTGGGGGGTGAGGGGTTACTGAGTGACAGTGTGAGGGAGCTCGATTAACATCAGTAGAGATACAGTCAGTAACACAGGGCGCTGGGGGGCGACGGGTTACTGAGTGAAAGTGTGAGAGAGGCTGGATTAACATCAGTAGAGATACAGTCAGTTACAGAGGATGCTGGGGGGAGAGGGTTTACTGAGTAACAGTGTGAGGCAGCTGGATTAATATCAGTAGAGATACAGTCAGTAACACAGGGCGCTGGGAGGGGAGAGGGGTTACTGAGTGACAATGTGAGGGAGGCTGGATTAACATCAGTAGAGATACAGTCAGTAACACAGGGTGCTGAGGGAGAGGGGTTACTGAGTGACAGTGTGAGGGAGCTGGATTAGCATCAGTCGAGATACAGTCAGTAACACAGGTTGCTGGTGGATGGGTTACTGAGTGACAGTGTGAGGGAGCTGGATTAACATCAGTAGAGATACTGTCAGTAACAGAGGGCGCTGGGGGGAGAGGTGTTACTGAGTGACAGTGTGAGTGAGCTGGATTAACATCCGTAGAGATACAGTCAGTAACACAGGGAGCTGGGGGGTGAGGGGTTACTGAGTGACAGTGTGAGGGAGCTGCATTAACATCAGTAGAGATACAGTCAGTAACACAGGGCGCTGGTGGGGAAGAGGGGTTATTTAGTGACAGTGTGAGGGAGCTGGATTAACATCAGTAGAGATACAGTCAGTAACACAGGGTGCTGGGGGGAGAGGGGTTACTGAGTGACAGTGTGAGGGAGGCTGGATTAACATCAGTAGAGATACAGTCAGTAACAGGATGCTGGGTGGAGAGCGGTTACTGAGTAACAGTGTGGGGGCGCTGGATTAACATCAGTAGAGATACAGTCAGTAACACAGGGCACTGGGGGGAAAGGGGTTACTGGATATCAGGGTGATGGAGCTGGGTTGACATCAGTTGAGATACAGTCAGTTGCACAGGGCGCTAGAGGAGAGGGGTTACTGAGTGACAGTGACAGAGCTGGACTAACATCAGTAGAGGTACAGTCTGTAACACAGGGTGCTGGGGGTAGAGGGGTTACTGAGTGACAGTGTGAGGGAGCTGGATTAACATCAGTAGAGATACAGTCAGTAACACAGGGCGCTGGGGGAGACAGGTTACTGAGTGACAGTGTGAGGCAGCTGGATTAACATCAGTAGACATACAGTCAGTAACACAGGGTGCTGGGGGGAGAGAGGTTTCTGAGTGTCAGTGTGTTGGAGCTGGATTAACATCAGTTGAGATACAGTCAGTAACACAGGGCGCTGGGGGGAGAGGGGTTACTGAGTGACAGTGTGAAGGAGCTGGATAAACATGACTAGAGATAGAGTCAGTAACACAGGGCTCTGGGGGGAGAGAGGGGTTACTGAGTGACAGTGTGAAGGAGCTGGATAAACATGAGTACAGATACAGTCAGTAACACAGGGCGCTGGGGGGAGAAGGGTTACTGAGTGACAGTGTGACGGAGCTGGATAAACATGAGTAGAGATACAGTCACTAACAGAGGACGCTGGGGGGAGAGGGGTTACTGAGTGACAGTGTGAAGGAGCTGGATAAACATGAGTAGAGATACAGTCAGTATCACAGGGCGCGGGTGGAGGGGTTACTGAGTGACAGTGTGAGGGAGCTGGATTGGCATCAGTAGAGATACAGTCAGTAACACAGGTCGCTGGTGGAGGGGTTACTGAGTGACAGTGTGAGGGAGCTGGATTAACATCAGTAGAGATATAGTCAGTAACACAGGGCGCTTGGAGGGAGAGGGGTTACTGAGTGTCAGTGTGAGGGAGATGGATTAGCATCAGTAGAGATACAGTCAGTAACACAGGTCGCTGGTGGAGGGGTTACTGAGTGACAGTGTGAGGGAGCTTGATTGGCATCAGTAGAGATACAGTCAGTAACACAGGTCGTTGGTGGAGGGGTTACTGAGTGACAGTGTGTGCGAGCTGGATTAACATCAGTTGAGATGCAGTCAGTAATACAGGGCGCTTGGGGGGAGAGGGGGTACTGAGTGACAGTGTGAGGGAGCTGGATTAACATCAGTAGAGATACAGTCAGTAATACAGGGCGCTTGGGGGAGAGGGGTTACTGAGTGACAGTGTCAGGGAGCTGGATTAACATCAATAGAGATACAGTCAGTAACACAGGGCGCTGGGGGGTGAGGGGTTACTGAGTGACAGTGTGAGGGAGCTGGATTGGCATCAGTAGAGATACAGTCAGTAACACAGGTCGGCGGTGGAGGGGTTACTGAGTGACAGTGTGAGGGAGCTGGATTACATCAGTAGAGATGCAGTCAGTAACACAGGGCGCTGGGGGGAGAGGGGTTACTGAGTGACAGTGTGAGGGAACTGGATTAACATCAATAGAGATACAGTCAGTAACACAGGTCGCCGGTGGAGGGTTTACTGAGTGAAACTGTGAGGGAGCTGGATTAACATCAGTAGAGATACACTCAGTAACACATACCGCTGGGGGGAGAGGGGTTACTGAGTGACAGTGTGAGGGAGCTGGATTAACATCAGTAGAGATACAGTCAGTAACACAGGGTGCTGTGGGGAGAGGGGTTACTGAGTGACAGTTTGAGGGAGATGGATTAACATCAGTAGAGATACAGTTAGTAACACAGCGCACTGGGGGGAGAGGGGTTACTGAGTGACAGTGTGAGGGAGTTGGATTAACATCAGTAGAGATACAGTCAGTAACACAGGGCGCTGGAGGGAGAGGGGTTACTGAGTGACAGTGTGAGGCAGCTTGGTTAACATCAGTAGAGATACAGTCAGTAACACAGGGTGCTGAGGGAGAGGGGTTACTGAGTTACAGTGTGAGGGAGCTCGATTCGCTTCAGTAGAGATACAGTCAGTAACACAGGTCGCTGGTGGAGGGGTTACTGAGTGACAGTCTGAGGCAGCTGGATTGGCATCAGTAGAGTTACAGTCAGTAACACAGGACGCTGTTGGATGGGTTCCTAAGTGACAGTGTGAGGGAGCTGTATTAACATCAGTATAGATACAGTCAGTAACACAGGGCGCTGGGGGGAGAGGTGTTACTGAGTGACAGTGTGTGGGATCTGGATTAACATCAGTACAGATACAGTCAGTAACACAGGGTGCTGTGGGGAGAGGGGTTACTGAGTGACAGTGTGAGCGAGCTGGATTAACATCAGTAGAGATACAGTAAGGAACACAGGTTGCTGGGGGGAGAGGGGATACTGAGTGACAGTTTGCGGGCGGCTGGATTAACATCAGTAGAGTTACAGTCAGTAACACAGGGCGCTGGTAGGGGAGAGGTGTTACTGAGTCAAAATGTGAGGGAGCTGGATTAACATCAGTAGAGATACAGTCAGTAACACAGGGTGCTGGGGGGAGAGAGGTTACTGAGTGACAGTGTGAGGGTGCTGTATTAACATCAGTAGAGATACAGTCAGTAACACAGGGCGCTGGTGGTGGATGGGTTACTGAGTGACAGTGTGAGGGAGCTGGATTAACATCAGTAGAGATACAGTCAGTAACACAGGGCACTGGGGGAGAGGGGCTACTGAGTGATAGTGTGAGGGAGCTGGATTAGCATCAGTAGAGCTACAATCAGCAACACAGATCGCTGGTGGAGGGGTTACTGAGTGACAGTGTGAGGGAGCTGGATTGGCATCAGTAGAGATACAGTCAGTAACACAGGGCGTTGGGGGAGAGGGGTTACTGAGTGACAGCGTGAGGGAGCTGGATTAACATCAGTAGAGATACAGTCAGTAACACATGGTGCTGTGGGTAGAGGGGTTACTGAGTGACAGTGTGAGGGAGCTGGAGTAACATCAGTAGAGATACAGTCAGCAACACAGGGCGCTGGGATGAGAGGGGTTACGGAGTGACAGTGTCAGGGAGATGGATTAACATCAGTAGAGATACAGTCAGTAACACAGGGCGCTGGGGGAGACGGGTTACTGAGTGACAGTGTGAGGGAGCTGGATTAACATCAGTAGAGATACAGTCAGTAACACAGGGTGCTGGGGGGAGAGGGGTTACTGAGTGACAGTGTGAAGGAGCTGGATAAACATGAGTAGAGATACAGTCAGTATCACAGGGCGCGGGTGGAGGGGTTACTGAGTGACAGTGTGAGGGAGCTGGATTGGCATCAGTAGAGATACAGTCAGTAACACAGGTCGCTGGTGGAGGGGTTACTGAGTGACAGTGTGAGGGAGCTGGATTAACATCAGTAGAGATATAGTCAGTAACACAGGGCGCTTGGAGGGAGAGGGGTTACTGAGTGTCAGTGTGAGGGAGATGGATTAGCATCAGTAGAGATACAGTCAGTAACACAGGTCGCTGGTGGAGGGGTTACTGAGTGACAGTGTGAGGGAGCTTGATTGGCATCAGTAGAGATACAGTCAGTAACACAGGTCGCTGGTGGAGGGGTTACTGAGTGACAGTGTGTGCGAGCTGGATTAACATCAGTTGAGATGCAGTCAGTAATACAGGGCGCTTGGGGGGAGAGGGGGTACTGAGTGACAGTGTGAGGGAGCTGGATTAACATCAGTAGAGATACAGTCAGTAATACAGGGCGCTTGGGGGAGAGGGGTTACTGAGTGACAGTGTCAGGGAGCTGGATTAACATCAATAGAGATACAGTCAGTAACACAGGGCGCTGGGGGGTGAGGGATTACTGAGTGACAGTGTGAGGGAGCTGGATTGGCATCAGTAGAGATACAGTCAGTAACACAGGTCGGCGGTGGAGGGGTTACTGAGTGACAGTGTGAGGGAGCTGGATTACATCAGTAGAGATGCAGTCAGTAACACAGGGCGCTGGGGGGAGAGGGGTTACTGAGTGACAGTGTGAGGGAACTGGATTAACATCAATAGAGATACAGTCAGTAACACAGGTCGCCGGTGGAGGGTTTACTGAGTGACACTGTGAGGGAGCTGGATTAACATCAGTAGAGATACAGTCAGTAACACAGGGTGCTGTGGGGAGAGGGGTTACTGAGTGACAGTTTGAGGGAGCTGGATTAACATCAGTAGAGATACAGTTAGTAACACAGCGCACTGGGGGGAGAGGGGTTACTGAGTGACAGTGTGAGGGAGTTGGATTAACATCAGTAGAGATACAGTCAGTAACACAGGGCGCTGGAGGGAGATGGGTTACTGAGTGACAGTGTGAGGCAGCTTGGTTAACATCAGTAGAGATACAGTCAGTAACACAGGGTGCTGAGGGAGAGGGGTTACTGAGTTACAGTGTGAGGGAGCTCGATTCGCTTCAGTAGAGATACAGTCAGTAACACAGGTCGCTGGTGGAGGGGTTACTGAGTGACAGTCTGAGGCAGCTGGATTGGCATCAGTAGAGTTACAGTCAGTAACACAGGACGCTGTTGGAGGGGTTCCTATGTGACAGTGTGAGGGAGCTGTATTAACATCAGTATAGATACAGTCAGTAACACAGGGCGCTGGGGGGAGAGGTGTTACTGAGTGACAGTGTGAGGGAGCTGGTTTAGCTTCAGTAGAGATACTGTCAGTAACACAGGTCGCTGGTGGAGGGGTTACTGAGTGACAGTGTGAGGGAGCTGGATTAACATCAGTAGAGATACAGTTAGTAACACAGGGTGCTGGGGGGAGAGGGGTTACTGAGTGACAGTGTGAGCTAGGCTGGATTAACATCAGTAGAGATACAGTCAGTAGCAGAGGGCGCTGGGGGGGAGAGGGGTTACTGAGAAACAGTGTGAGGGAGCTGGATTAACATCAGTAGAGATACAGTCAGTAACACAGGGTGCTGAGGGAGAGGAGTTACTGAGTGACAGCGTGAGGGAGCTGGATTAACGTCAGTAGAGATACAGTCAGTAACGCAGTGCGCTGGTGGGAGAGAGGTTACTGAGTGACAGTGTGAGGGAGCTGTATTAACATCAGTGGAGATACAGTCAGTAACACAGGGCACTGGTGGTGGAGGGGTTACTGAGTGACAGTGTGAGGTAGCTGCATTGGCATGAGTAGAGATACAGTCAGTAACACAAGTCGCTGGTGGAGGCGTTACTGAGTGACAGTGTGAGGGAGCTGGATTGGCATCAGTAGAGATACAGTCAGTAACACAGGTCGCTGGTGGAGGGGTTACATAGTGACAGTGTGAGGGAGCTGGATTAACATCAGTAGAGATACAGTCAGTAACACAGTGCGCTTGGGGGGAGAGGGGTTACTGAGTGACAGTGTGAGGGAGCTGGATTAGCATCAGTAGAGATACAGTCAGTAACACAGGTCGCTGGTGGAGGGGTTACTGAGTGACAGTGTGAGGTAGCTGCATTGGCATGAGTAGAGATACAGTCAGTAACACAAGTCGCTGGTGGAGGCGTTACTGAGTGACAGTGTGAGGGAGCTGGATTGGCATCAGTAGAGATACAGTCAGTAACACAGGTCGCTGGTGGAGGGGTTACATAGTGACAGTGTGAGGGAGCTGGATTAACATCAGTAGAGATACAGTCAGTAACACAGTGCGCTTGGGGGGAGAGGGGTTACTGAGTGACAGTGTGAGGGAGCTGGATTAGCATCAGTAGAGATACAGTCAGTAATACACGGCGCTTGGGGGGAGAGGGGTTACTGAGTGGCAGTGCGTGGGAGCTGGATTAACATCAGTCGAGATGCAGTCAGTAACACAGTGTGATGTGGGGAGAGGTGTTACTGAGTGGCAGTGTGAGGGAGCTGGATTAACATCAGTAGAGATACTGTCAGTAACACAGTGCGCATGGGGGGAGAGGGGTTACTGGGTGACAGTGTGAGGGAGCTCGATTAACATCAGTAGAGATACAGTCAGTAACACAGGGCGCTGGGGGGCGACGGGTTACTGAGTGAAAGTGTGAGAGAGGCTGGATTAACATCAGTAGAGATACAGTCAGTTACAGAGGATGCTGGGGGGAGAGGGTTTACTGAGTAACAGTGTGAGGCAGCTGGATTAATATCAGTAGAGATACAGTCAGTAACACAGGGCGCTGGGAGGGGAGAGGGGTTACTGAGTGACAATGTGAGGGAGGCTGGATTAACATCAGTAGAGATACAGTCAGTAACACAGGGTGCTGAGGGAGAGGGGTTACTGAGTGACAGTGTGAGGGAGCTGGATTAGCATCAGTCGAGATACAGTCAGTAACACAGGTTGCTGGTGGATGGGTTACTGAGTGACAGTGTGAGGGAGCTGGATTAACATCAGTAGAGATACTGTCAGTAACACAGGGCGCTGGGGGAGACGGGTTACTGAGTGACAGTGTGAGGGAGCTGGATTAACATCAGTAGAGATACAGTCAGTAACACAGGGTGCTGGGGGGAGAGGGGTTACTGAGTGACAGTGTGAAGGAGCTGGATAAACATGAGTAGAGATACAGTCAGTATCACAGGGCGCGGGTGGAGGGGTTACTGAGTGACAGTGTGAGGGAGCTGGATTGGCATCAGTAGAGATACAGTCAGTAACACAGGTCGCTGGTGGAGGGGTTACTGAGTGACAGTGTGAGGGAGCTGGATTAACATCAGTAGAGATATAGTCAGTAACACAGGGCGCTTGGAGGGAGAGGGGTTACTGAGTGTCAGTGTGAGGGAGATGGATTAGCATCAGTAGAGATACAGTCAGTAACACAGGTCGCTGGTGGAGGGGTTACTGAGTGACAGTGTGAGGGAGCTTGATTGGCATCAGTAGAGATACAGTCAGTAACACAGGTCGCTGGTGGAGGGGTTACTGAGTGACAGTGTGTGCGAGCTGGATTAACATCAGTTGAGATGCAGTCAGTAATACAGGGCGCTTGGGGGGAGAGGGGGTACTGAGTGACAGTGTGAGGGAGCTGGATTAACATCAGTAGAGATACAGTCAGTAATACAGGGCGCTTGGGGGAGAGGGGTTACTGAGTGACAGTGTCAGGGAGCTGGATTAACATCAATAGAGATACAGTCAGTAACACAGGGCGCTGGGGGGTGAGGGATTACTGAGTGACAGTGTGAGGGAGCTGGATTGGCATCAGTAGAGATACAGTCAGTAACACAGGTCGGCGGTGGAGGGGTTACTGAGTGACAGTGTGAGGGAGCTGGATTACATCAGTAGAGATGCAGTCAGTAACACAGGGCGCTGGGGGGAGAGGGGTTACTGAGTGACAGTGTGAGGGAACTGGATTAACATCAATAGAGATACAGTCAGTAACACAGGTCGCCGGTGGAGGGTTTACTGAGTGACACTGTGAGGGAGCTGGATTAACATCAGTAGAGATACAGTCAGTAACACAGGGTGCTGTGGGGAGAGGGGTTACTGAGTGACAGTTTGAGGGAGCTGGATTAACATCAGTAGAGATACAGTTAGTAACACAGCGCACTGGGGGGAGAGGGGTTACTGAGTGACAGTGTGAGGGAGTTGGATTAACATCAGTAGAGATACAGTCAGTAACACAGGGCGCTGGAGGGAGATGGGTTACTGAGTGACAGTGTGAGGCAGCTTGGTTAACATCAGTAGAGATACAGTCAGTAACACAGGGTGCTGAGGGAGAGGGGTTACTGAGTTACAGTGTGAGGGAGCTCGATTCGCTTCAGTAGAGATACAGTCAGTAACACAGGTCGCTGGTGGAGGGGTTACTGAGTGACAGTCTGAGGCAGCTGGATTGGCATCAGTAGAGTTACAGTCAGTAACACAGGACGCTGTTGGAGGGGTTCCTATGTGACAGTGTGAGGGAGCTGTATTAACATCAGTATAGATACAGTCAGTAACACAGGGCGCTGGGGGGAGAGGTGTTACTGAGTGACAGTGTGAGGGAGCTGGTTTAGCTTCAGTAGAGATACTGTCAGTAACACAGGTCGCTGGTGGAGGGGTTACTGAGTGACAGTGTGAGGGAGCTGGATTAACATCAGTAGAGATACAGTTAGTAACACAGGGTGCTGGGGGGAGAGGGGTTACTGAGTGACAGTGTGAGCTAGGCTGGATTAACATCAGTAGAGATACAGTCAGTAGCAGAGGGCGCTGGGGGGGAGAGGGGTTACTGAGAAACAGTGTGAGGGAGCTGGATTAACATCAGTAGAGATACAGTCAGTAACACAGGGTGCTGAGGGAGAGGAGTTACTGAGTGACAGCGTGAGGGAGCTGGATTAACGTCAGTAGAGATACAGTCAGTAACGCAGTGCGCTGGTGGGAGAGAGGTTACTGAGTGACAGTGTGAGGGAGCTGTATTAACATCAGTGGAGATACAGTCAGTAACACAGGGCACTGGTGGTGGAGGGGTTACTGAGTGACAGTGTGAGGTAGCTGCATTGGCATGAGTAGAGATACAGTCAGTAACACAAGTCGCTGGTGGAGGCGTTACTGAGTGACAGTGTGAGGGAGCTGGATTGGCATCAGTAGAGATACAGTCAGTAACACAGGTCGCTGGTGGAGGGGTTACATAGTGACAGTGTGAGGGAGCTGGATTAACATCAGTAGAGATACAGTCAGTAACACAGTGCGCTTGGGGGGAGAGGGGTTACTGAGTGACAGTGTGAGGGAGCTGGATTAGCATCAGTAGAGATACAGTCAGTAACACAGGTCGCTGGTGGAGGGGTTACTGAGTGACAGTGTGAGGTAGCTGCATTGGCATGAGTAGAGATACAGTCAGTAACACAAGTCGCTGGTGGAGGCGTTACTGAGTGACAGTGTGAGGGAGCTGGATTGGCATCAGTAGAGATACAGTCAGTAACACAGGTCGCTGGTGGAGGGGTTACATAGTGACAGTGTGAGGGAGCTGGATTAACATCAGTAGAGATACAGTCAGTAACACAGTGCGCTTGGGGGGAGAGGGGTTACTGAGTGACAGTGTGAGGGAGCTGGATTAGCATCAGTAGAGATACAGTCAGTAATACACGGCGCTTGGGGGGAGAGGGGTTACTGAGTGACAGTGCGTGGGAGCTGGATTAACATCAGTCGAGATGCAGTCAGTAACACAGTGTGATGTGGGGAGAGGTGTTACTGAGTGGCAGTGTGAGGGAGCTGGATTAACATCAGTAGAGATACTGTCAGTAACACAGTGCGCATGGGGGGAGAGGGGTTACTGGGTGACAGTGTGAGGGAGCTCGATTAACATCAGTAGAGATACAGTCAGTAACACAGGGCGCTGGGGGGCGACGGGTTACTGAGTGAAAGTGTGAGAGAGGCTGGATTAACATCAGTAGAGATACAGTCAGTTACAGAGGATGCTGGGGGGAGAGGGTTTACTGAGTAACAGTGTGAGGCAGCTGGATTAATATCAGTAGAGATACAGTCAGTAACACAGGGCGCTGGGAGGGGAGAGGGGTTACTGAGTGACAATGTGAGGGAGGCTGGATTAACATCAGTAGAGATACAGTCAGTAACACAGGGTGCTGAGGGAGAGGGGTTACTGAGTGACAGTGTGAGGGAGCTGGATTAGCATCAGTCGAGATACAGTCAGTAACACAGGTTGCTGGTGGATGGGTTACTGAGTGACAGTGTGAGGGAGCTGGATTAACATCAGTAGAGATACTGTCAGTAACAGAGGGCGCTGGGGGGAGAGGTGTTACTGAGTGACAGTGTGAGTGAGCTGGATTAACATCCGTAGAGATACAGTCAGTAACACAGGGAGCTGGGGGGTGAGGGGTTACTGAGTGACAGTGTGAGGGAGCTGCATTAACATCAGTAGAGATACAGTCAGTAACACAGGGCGCTGGTGGGGAAGAGGGGTTATTTAGTGACAGTGTGAGGGAGCTGGATTAACATCAGTAGAGATACAGTCAGTAACACAGGGTGCTGGGGGGAGAGGGGTTACTGAGTGACAGTGTGAGGGAGGCTGGATTAACATCAGTAGAGATACAGTCAGTAACAGGATGCTGGGTGGAGAGCGGTTACTGAGTAACAGTGTGGGGGCGCTGGATTAACATCAGTAGAGATACAGTCAGTAACACAGGGCACTGGGGGGAAAGGGGTTACTGGATATCAGGGTGATGGAGCTGGGTTGACATCAGTTGAGATGCAGTCAGTTGCACAGGGCGCTAGAGGAGAGGGGTTACTGAGTGACAGTGACAGAGCTGGACTAACATCAGTAGAGGTACAGTCTGTAACACAGGGTGCTGGGGGTAGAGGGGTTACTGAGTGACAGTGTGAGGGAGCTGGATTAACATCAGTAGAGATACAGTCAGTAACACAGGGCGCTGGGGGAGACAGGTTACTGAGTGACAGTGTGAGGCAGCTGGATTAACATCAGTAGACATACAGTCAGTAACACAGGGTGCTGGGGGGAGAGAGGTTTCTGAGTGTCAGTGTGTTGGAGCTGGATTAACATCAGTTGAGATACAGTCAGTAACACAGGGCGCTGGGGGGAGAGGGGTTACTGAGTGACAGTGTGAAGGAGCTGGATAAACATGACTAGAGATAGAGTCAGTAACACAGGGCTCTGGGGGGAGAGAGGGGTTACTGAGTGACAGTGTGAAGGAGCTGGATAAACATGAGTACAGATACAGTCAGTAACACAGGGCGCTGGGGGGAGAAGGGTTACTGAGTGACAGTGTGACGGAGCTGGATAAACATGAGTAGAGATACAGTCACTAACAGAGGACGCTGGGGGGAGAGGGGTTACTGAGTGACAGTGTGAAGGAGCTGGATAAACATGAGTAGAGATACAGTCAGTATCACAGGGCGCGGGTGGAGGGGTTACTGAGTGACAGTGTGAGGGAGCTGGATTGGCATCAGTAGAGATAAAGTCAGTAACACAGGTCGCTGGTGGAGGGGTTACTGAGTGACAGTGTGAGGGAGCTGGATTAACATCAGTAGAGATATAGTCAGTAACACAGGGCGCTTGGAGGGAGAGGGGTTACTGAGTGTCAGTGTGAGGGAGATGGATTAGCATCAGTAGAGATACAGTCAGTAACACAGGTCGCTGGTGGAGGGGTTACTGAGTGACAGTGTGAGGGAGCTGGATTAACATCAGTAGAGATATAGTCAGTAACACAGGGCGCTTGGAGGGAGAGGGGTTACTGAGTGTCAGTGTGAGGGAGATGGATTAGCATCAGTAGAGATACAGTCAGTAACACAGGTCGCTGGTGGAGGGGTTACTGAGTGACAGTGTGAGGGAGCTTGATTGGCATCAGTAGAGATACAGTCAGTAACACAGGTCGTTGGTGGAGGGGTTACTGAGTGACAGTGTGTGCGAGCTGGATTAACATCAGTTGAGATGCAGTCAGTAATACAGGGCGCTTGGGGGGAGAGGGGGTACTGAGTGACAGTGTGAGGGAGCTGGATTAACATCAGTAGAGATACAGTCAGTAATACAGGGCGCTTGGGGGAGAGGGGTTACTGAGTGACAGTGTCAGGGAGCTGGATTAACATCAATAGAGATACAGTCAGTAACACAGGGCGCTGGGGGGTGAGGGGTTACTGAGTGACAGTGTGAGGGAGCTGGATTGGCATCAGTAGAGATACAGTCAGTAACACAGGTCGGCGGTGGAGGGGTTACTGAGTGACAGTGTGAGGGAGCTGGATTACATCAGTAGAGATGCAGTCAGTAACACAGGGCGCTGGGGGGAGAGGGGTTACTGAGTGACAGTGTGAGGGAACTGGATTAACATCAATAGAGATACAGTCAGTAACACAGGTCGCCGGTGGAGGGTTTACTGAGTGAAACTGTGAGGGAGCTGGATTAACATCAGTAGAGATACACTCAGTAACACATACCGCTGGGGGGAGAGGGGTTACTGAGTGACAGTGTGAGGGAGCTGGATTAACATCAGTAGAGATACAGTCAGTAACACAGGGTGCTGTGGGGAGAGGGGTTACTGAGTGACAGTTTGAGGGAGATGGATTAACATCAGTAGAGATACAGTTAGTAACACAGCGCACTGGGGGGAGAGGGGTTACTGAGTGACAGTGTGAGGGAGTTGGATTAACATCAGTAGAGATACAGTCAGTAACACAGGGCGCTGGAGGGAGAGGGGTTACTGAGTGACAGTGTGAGGCAGCTTGGTTAACATCAGTAGAGATACAGTCAGTAACACAGGGTGCTGAGGGAGAGGGGTTACTGAGTTACAGTGTGAGGGAGCTCGATTCGCTTCAGTAGAGATACAGTCAGTAACACAGGTCGCTGGTGGAGGGGTTACTGAGTGACAGTCTGAGGCAGCTGGATTGGCATCAGTAGAGTTACAGTCAGTAACACAGGACGCTGTTGGATGGGTTCCTAAGTGACAGTGTGAGGGAGCTGTATTAACATCAGTATAGATACAGTCAGTAACACAGGGCGCTGGGGGGAGAGGTGTTACTGAGTGACAGTGTGTGGGAGCTGGATTAACATCAGTACAGATACAGTCAGTAACACAGGGTGCTGTGGGGAGAGGGGTTACTGAGTGACAGTGTGAGCGAGCTGGATTAACATCAGTAGAGATACAGTCAGGAACACAGGTTGCTGGGGGGAGAGGGGATACTGAGTGACAGTTTGCGGGCGGCTGGATTAACATCAGTAGAGTTACAGTCAGTAACACAGGGCGCTGGTAGGGGAGAGGTGTTACTGAGTCAAAAAGTGAGGGAGCTGGATTAACATCAGTAGAGATACAGTCAGTAACACAGGGTGCTGGGGGGAGAGAGGTTACTGAGTGACAGTGTGAGGGTGCTGTATTAACATCAGTAGAGATACAGTCAGTAACACAGGGCGCTGGTGGTGGATGGGTTACTGAGTGACAGTGTGAGGGAGCTGGATTAACATCAGTAGAGATACAGTCAGTAACACAGGGCACTGGGGGAGAGGGGCTACTGAGTGATAGTGTGAGGGAGCTGGATTACCATCAGTAGAGCTACAATCAGCAACACAGATCGCTGGTGGAGGGGTTACTGAGTGACAGTGTGAGGGAGCTGGATTGGCATCAGTAGAGATACAGTCAGTAGCACAGGTCGTTGGTGGAGGGGTTACTGAGTGACAGTGTGAGGGAGATGGATTAACATCAGTAGAGATACAGTCAGTAACACAGGGCGTTGGGGGAGAGGGGTTACTGAGTGACAGCGTGAGGGAGCTGGATTAACATCAGTAGAGATACAGTCAGTAACACATGGTGCTGTGGGTAGAGGGGTTACTGAGTGACAGTGTGAGGGAGCTGGAGTAACATCAGTAGAGATACAGTCAGCAACACAGGGCGCTGGGATGAGAGGGGTTACGGAGTGACAGTGTCAGGGAGATGGATTAACATCAGTAGAGATACAGTCAGTAACACAGGGTGCTGGGGGGAGAGGGGTTACTGAGTGACAGTGTGAAGGAGCTGGATAAACATGAGTAGAGATACAGTCAGTATCACAGGGCGCGGGTGGAGGGGTTACTGAGTGACAGTGTGAGGGAGCTGGATTGGCATCAGTAGAGATACAGTCAGTAACACAGGTCGCTGGTGGAGGGGTTACTGAGTGACAGTGTGAGGGAGCTGGATTAACATCAGTAGAGATATAGTCAGTAACACAGGGCGCTTGGAGGGAGAGGGGTTACTGAGTGTCAGTGTGAGGGAGATGGATTAGCATCAGTAGAGATACAGTCAGTAACACAGGTCGCTGGTGGAGGGGTTACTGAGTGACAGTGTGAGGGAGCTTGATTGGCATCAGTAGAGATACAGTCAGTAACACAGGTCGCTGGTGGAGGGGTTACTGAGTGACAGTGTGTGCGAGCTGGATTAACATCAGTTGAGATGCAGTCAGTAATACAGGGCGCTTGGGGGGAGAGGGGGTACTGAGTGACAGTGTGAGGGAGCTGGATTAACATCAGTAGAGATACAGTCAGTAATACAGGGCGCTTGGGGGAGAGGGGTTACTGAGTGACAGTGTCAGGGAGCTGGATTAACATCAATAGAGATACAGTCAGTAACACAGGGCGCTGGGGGGAGAGGGGTTACTGAGTGACAGTGTGAGGGAGCTGGATTGGCATCAGTAGAGATACAGTCAGTAACACAGGTCGGCGGTGGAGGGGTTACTGAGTGACAGTGTGAGGGAGCTGGATTACATCAGTAGAGATGCAGTCAGTAACACAGGGCGCTGGGGGGAGAGGGGTTACTGAGTGACAGTGTGAGGGAACTGGATTAACATCAATAGAGATACAGTCAGTAACACAGGTCGCCGGTGGAGGGTTTACTGAGTGACACTGTGAGGGAGCTGGATTAACATCAGTAGAGATACACTCAGTAACACATACCGCTGGGGGGAGAGGGGTTACTGAGTTACAGTGTGAGGGAGCTGGATTAACATCAGTAGAGATACAGTCAGTAACACAGGGTGCTGTGGGGAGAGGGGTTACTGAGTGACAGTTTGAGGGAGCTGGATTAACATCAGTAGAGATACAGTTAGTAACACAGCGCACTGGGGGGAGAGGGGTTACTGAGTGACAGTGTGAGGGAGTTGGATTAACATCAGTAGAGATACAGTCAGTAACACAGGGCGCTGGAGGGAGATGGGTTACTGAGTGACAGTGTGAGGCAGCTTGGTTAACATCAGTAGAGATACAGTCAGTAACACAGGGTGCTGAGGGAGAGGGGTTACTGAGTTACAGTGTGAGGGAGCTCGATTCGCTTCAGTAGAGATACAGTCAGTAACACAGGTCGCTGGTGGAGGGGTTCCTATGTGACAGTGTGAGGGAGCTGTATTAACATCAGTATAGATACAGTCAGGAACACAGGTCGCTGGGGGGAGAGGGGATACTGAGTGACAGTTTGCGGGCGGCTGGATTAACATCAGTAGAGTTACAGTCAGTAACACAGGGCGCTGGTAGGGGAGAGGTGTTACTGAGTCAAAATGTGAGGGAGCTGGATTAACATCAGTAGAGATACAGTCAGTAACACAGGGTGCTGGGGGGAGAGAGGTTACTGAGTGACAGTGTGAGGGTGCTGTATTAACATCAGTAGAGATACAGTCAGTAACACAGGGCGCTGGTGGTGGATGGGTTACTGAGTGACAGTGTGAGGGAGCTGGATTAACATCAGTAGAGATACAGTCAGTAACACAGGGCACTGGGGGAGAGGGGCTACTGAGTGATAGTGTGAGGGAGCTGGATTAGCATCAGTAGAGCTACAATCAGCAACACAGATCGCTGGTGGAGGGGTTACTGAGTGACAGTGTGAGGTAGCTGGATTGGCATCATTAGAGATACAGTCAGTAGCACAGGTCGTTGGTGGAGGGGTTACTGAGTGACAGTGTGAGGGAGATGGATTAACATCAGTAGAGATACAGTCAGTAACACAGGGCGTTGGGGGAGAGGGGTTACTGAGTGACAGTGTGAGGGAGCTGGATTAACATCAGTAGAGATACAGTCAGCAACACAGGGCGCTGGGATGAGAGGGGTTACTGAGTGACAGTGTCAGGGAGATGGATTAACATCAGTAGAGATACAGTCAGTAAGACAGGGCGCTAGGGGGAATGGGGTTACTGGCTATCAGTGTGAGGCAGCTGGATTAACATCAGTAGAGATACAGTCAGTAGCACCGGGCTCTGGGGGAGAGGGGTTACTGAGTGACAGTGTGAGGGAGCTAGATTAACATTAGTAGAGATACAGTCAGTAACACAGGGCGCTGGGGGGAGAGGGGTTACTGAGTGACAGTGTGAGAGAGCTGGATTGGCATCAGTAGAGATACAGTCAGTAACACACGGTGCTGGGCGGCGAGGGGTTACTGAGTGACAGTGTGAGGGAGCTGGATTAACATCAGTAGAGATACAGTCAGTAACACAGGGTGCTGAGGGAGAGGGGTTACTGAGTGACAGTGTGTGGGAGCTGGATTAACATCAGTAGAGATACAGTCAGTAACACAGGGTGCTGAGGGAGAGGGGTTACTGAGTGACAGTGTGAGGGAGCTGGTTTAGCTTCAGTAGAGATACTGTCAGTAACACAGGTCGCTGGTGGAGGGGTTACTGAGTGACAGTGTGAGGGAGCTGGATTAACATCAGTAGAGATACAGTCAGTAACACAGGGCGCTGTGGGGAGAGGGGTTACTGAGTGACAGTGTGAGGGAGCTGGATTAACATCAATAGCGATACAGTCAGTAACACAGGGTGCTGGGGGGAGAGGGGTTATTGAGTGACAGTGTGAAGGAGCTGGATTAACATCAGTAGAGATACAGTTAGTAACACAGGGCGCTGGGGGGAGAGGGGTTACTGAGTGACAGTGTGAGCTAGGCTGGATTAACATCAGTAGAGATACAGTCAGTAGCAGAGGGCGCTGGGGGGGAGAGGGGTTACTGAGAAACAGTGTGAGGGAGCTGGATTAACATCAGTAGAGATACAGTCAGTAACACAGGGCGCTGGGAGGAGAGGGGCTACTGAGTGACAGCGTGAGGGAGGCTGGATTAACGTCAGTAGAGATACAGTCAGTAACGCAGTGCGCTGGTGGGAGAGGGGTTACTGAGTGACAGTGTGAGGGAGCTGTATTAACATCAGTGGAGATACAGTCAGTAACACAGGGCACTGGTGGTGGAGGGGTTACTGAGTGACAGTGTGAGGTAGCTGCATTGGCATGAGTAGAGATACAGTCAGTAACACAAGTCGCTGGTGGAGGCGTTACTGAGTGACAGTGTGAGGGAGCTGGATTGGCATCAGTAGAGATACAGTCAGTAACACAGGTCGCTGGTGGAGGGGTTACATAGTGACAGTGTGAGGGAGCTGGATTAACATCAGTAGAGATACAGTCAGTAACACAGTGCGCTTGGGGGGAGAGGGGTTACTGAGTGACAGTGTGAGGGAGCTGGATTAGCATCAGTAGAGATACAGTCAGTAACACAGGTCGCTGGTGGAGGGGTTACTGAGTGACAGTGTGAGGTAGCTGCATTGGCATGAGTAGAGATACAGTCAGTAACACAAGTCGCTGGTGGAGGCGTTACTGAGTGACAGTGTGAGGGAGCTGGATTGGCATCAGTAGAGATACAGTCAGTAACACAGGTCGCTGGTGGAGGGGTTACATAGTGACAGTGTGAGGGAGCTGGATTAACATCAGTAGAGATACAGTCAGTAACACAGTGCGCTTGGGGGGAGAGGGGTTACTGAGTGACAGTGTGAGGGAGCTGGATTAGCATCAGTAGAGATACAGTCAGTAACACAGGTCGCTGGTGGAGAGGTTACTGAGTGACAGTGTGAGGGAGCTGGATTGGCATCAGTAGAGATACAGTCAGCAACACAGATCGCTGGTGGAGGGGTTACTGAGTGACAGTGTGAGGGAGCTGGATTAACATCAGTAGAGATACGGTCAGTAATACAGGGCGCTTGGGGGGAGAGTGGATACAGAGTGACAGTGTGAGGGAGCTGTATTAACATCAGTAGAGATACAGTCAGTAACACAGGGAGCTGGGGGGAGAGGGGTTACTGAGTGACAGTGTGAGGGAGCTGGATTGGCATCAGTAGAGATACAGTCAGTAACACAGGACGCCGGTGGAGGGGTTACTGAGTGACAGTGTGAGGGAGCTGGATTAACATCAGTAGAGATACAGTCAGTAACACAGGGCGCTGGGGGGAGAGGGGCTAATGAGTGACAGTGTGAGGGAACTGGATTCACATCAATAGAGATACAGTCAGTAACACAGGGCGCTGGGAGGAGAGTGGCTACTGAGTGACAGTGTGAGGGAGCTGGATTAACATCAGTAGAGATACAGTCAGTAACACAGGGCGCTGGGGGGACATGGTTTAGAGAGTGACAGTATGAGGGAGCTGGATTGGAATCAGTGGAGATACGGTCAGTAACACAGGTCGCCGGTGGAGGGATTGCTGAATGACAATGTGAGGGACCTGGATTAACATCAGTAGCGATACATTCCGTAACACAGAGCGCTGGGGGGACAGGGGTTTCTGAGTGACAGTGTGAGGCAGCTGGATTAACATTAGTAGAGATACAGTCAGTAACACAGGGTGCTGTGGGGAGAGGGGTTACTGAGTGACAATGTGAAGGAGCTGGATTAACATCAGTAGAGATACAGTCAGTAACACAGGGTGCTGAGGGAGAGGTGTTACTGAGTTACAGTGTGAGGGAGCTCGATTAGCATCAGTAGAGATACAGTCAGTAACACAGGTCGCTGGTGGAGGCGTTACTGAGAGACAGTGTGAGGGAGCTGGATTGGCATCAGTAGAGATACAGTTTGTAACACAGGTCGCTGGTGGAGGGGTTACTGAGTGACAGTGTGAGGGGGCTGGATTAACATCAGTAGAGATATAGTCAGTAACACAGGGCGCTGGGGGGAGAGTTGTTACTGAGTGACAGTGTGTGGGAGCTGGATTAACATCAGTAGAGATACAGTCAGTAACACGGTGCTGTGGGGTGAAGGGTTACTGAGTGACAGTGTAAGGGAGCTGGATTAACATCAGTAGAGATACAGTCAGGAACACAGGTTGCTGGGGGGAGAGGGGATACTGAGTGACAGTTTGCGGGCGGCTGGATTAACATCAGTAGAGTTACAGTCAGTAACACAGGGCGCTGGTAGGGGAGAGGTGTTACTGAGTCAAAAAGTGAGGGAGCTGGATTAACATCAGTAGAGATACAGTCAGTAACACAGGGTGCTGGGGGGAGAGAGGTTACTGAGTGACAGTGTGAGGGTGCTGTATTAACATCAGTAGAGATACAGTCAGTAACACAGGGCGCTGGTGGTGGATGGGTTACTGAGTGACAGTGTGAGGGAGCTGGATTAACATCAGTAGAGATACAGTCAGTAACACAGGGCACTGGGGGAGAGGGGCTACTGAGTGATAGTGTGAGGGAGCTGGATTAGCATCAGTAGAGCTACAATCAGCAACACAGATCGCTGGTGGAGGGGTTACTGAGTGACAGTGTGAGGGAGCTGGATTGGCATCAGTAGAGATACAGTCAGTAGCACAGGTCGTTGGTGGAGGGGTTACTGAGTGACAGTGTGAGGGAGATGGATTAACATCAGTAGAGATACAGTCAGTAACACAGGGCGTTGGGGGAGAGGGGTTACTGAGTGACAGCGTGAGGGAGCTGGATTAACATCAGTAGAGATACAGTCAGTAACACATGGTGCTGTGGGTAGAGGGGTTACTGAGTGACAGTGTGAGGGAGCTGGAGTAACATCAGTAGAGATACAGTCAGCAACACAGGGCGCTGGGATGAGAGGGGTTACGGAGTGACAGTGTCAGGGAGATGGATTAACATCAGTAGAGATACAGTCAGTAACACAGGGTGCTGGGGGGAGAGGGGTTACTGAGTGACAGTGTGAAGGAGCTGGATAAACATGAGTAGAGATACAGTCAGTATCACAGGGCGCGGGTGGAGGGGTTACTGAGTGACAGTGTGAGGGAGCTGGATTGGCATCAGTAGAGATACAGTCAGTAACACAGGTCGCTGGTGGAGGGGTTACTGAGTGACAGTGTGAGGGAGCTGGATTAACATCAGTAGAGATATAGTCAGTAACACAGGGCGCTTGGAGGGAGAGGGGTTACTGAGTGTCAGTGTGAGGGAGATGGATTAGCATCAGTAGAGATACAGTCAGTAACACAGGTCGCTGGTGGAGGGGTTACTGAGTGACAGTGTGAGGGAGCTTGATTGGCATCAGTAGAGATACAGTCAGTAACACAGGTCGCTGGTGGAGGGGTTACTGAGTGACAGTGTGTGCGAGCTGGATTAACATCAGTTGAGATGCAGTCAGTAATACAGGGCGCTTGGGGGGAGAGGGGGTACTGAGTGACAGTGTGAGGGAGCTGGATTAACATCAGTAGAGATACAGTCAGTAATACAGGGCGCTTGGGGGAGAGGGGTTACTGAGTGACAGTGTCAGGGAGCTGGATTAACATCAATAGAGATACAGTCAGTAACACAGGGCGCTGGGGGGAGAGGGGTTACTGAGTGACAGTGTGAGGGAGCTGGATTGGCATCAGTAGAGATACAGTCAGTAACACAGGTCGGCGGTGGAGGGGTTACTGAGTGACAGTGTGAGGGAGCTGGATTACATCAGTAGAGATGCAGTCAGTAACACAGGGCGCTGGGGGGAGAGGGGTTACTGAGTGACAGTGTGAGGGAACTGGATTAACATCAATAGAGATACAGTCAGTAACACAGGTCGCCGGTGGAGGGTTTACTGAGTGACACTGTGAGGGAGCTGGATTAACATCAGTAGAGATACACTCAGTAACACATACCGCTGGGGGGAGAGGGGTTACTGAGTTACAGTGTGAGGGAGCTGGATTAACATCAGTAGAGATACAGTCAGTAACACAGGGTGCTGTGGGGAGAGGGGTTACTGAGTGACAGTTTGAGGGAGCTGGATTAACATCAGTAGAGATACAGTTAGTAACACAGCGCACTGGGGGGAGAGGGGTTACTGAGTGACAGTGTGAGGGAGTTGGATTAACATCAGTAGAGATACAGTCAGTAACACAGGGCGCTGGAGGGAGATGGGTTACTGAGTGACAGTGTGAGGCAGCTTGGTTAACATCAGTAGAGATACAGTCAGTAACACAGGGTGCTGAGGGAGAGGGGTTACTGAGTTACAGTGTGAGGGAGCTCGATTCGCTTCAGTAGAGATACAGTCAGTAACACAGGTCGCTGGTGGAGGGGTTCCTATGTGACAGTGTGAGGGAGCTGTATTAACATCAGTATAGATACAGTCAGGAACACAGGTCGCTGGGGGGAGAGGGGATACTGAGTGACAGTTTGCGGGCGGCTGGATTAACATCAGTAGAGTTACAGTCAGTAACACAGGGCGCTGGTAGGGGAGAGGTGTTACTGAGTCAAAATGTGAGGGAGCTGGATTAACATCAGTAGAGATACAGTCAGTAACACAGGGTGCTGGGGGGAGAGAGGTTACTGAGTGACAGTGTGAGGGTGCTGTATTAACATCAGTAGAGATACAGTCAGTAACACAGGGCGCTGGTGGTGGATGGGGTACTGAGTGACAGTGTGAGGGAGCTGGATTAACATCAGTAGAGATACAGTCAGTAACACAGGGCACTGGGGGAGAGGGGCTACTGAGTGATAGTGTGAGGGAGCTGGATTAGCATCAGTAGAGCTACAATCAGCAACACAGATCGCTGGTGGAGGGGTTACTGAGTGACAGTGTGAGGTAGCTGGATTGGCATCATTAGAGATACAGTCAGTAGCACAGGTCGTTGGTGGAGGGGTTACTGAGTGACAGTGTGAGGGAGATGGATTAACATCAGTAGAGATACAGTCAGTAACACAGGGCGTTGGGGGAGAGGGGTTACTGAGTGACAGTGTGAGGGAGCTGGATTAACATCAGTAGAGATACAGTCAGCAACACAGGGCGCTGGGATGAGAGGGGTTACTGAGTGACAGTGTCAGGGAGATGGATTAACATCAGTAGAGATACAGTCAGTAAGACAGGGCGCTAGGGGGAATGGGGTTACTGGCTATCAGTGTGAGGCAGCTGGATTAACATCAGTAGAGATACAGTCAGTAGCACCGGGCTCTGGGGGAGAGGGGTTACTGAGTGACAGTGTGAGGGAGCTAGATTAACATTAGTAGAGATACAGTCAGTAACACAGGGCGCTGGGGGGAGAGGGGTTACTGAGTGACAGTGTGAGAGAGCTGGATTGGCATCAGTAGAGATACAGTCAGTAACACACGGTGCTGGGCGGCGAGGGGTTACTGAGTGACAGTGTGAGGGAGCTGGATTAACATCAGTAGAGATACAGTCAGTAACACAGGGTGCTGAGGGAGAGGGGTTACTGAGTGACAGTGTGTGGGAGCTGGATTAACATCAGTAGAGATACAGTCAGTAACACAGGGTGCTGAGGGAGAGGGGTTACTGAGTGACAGTGTGAGGGAGCTGGTTTAGCTTCAGTAGAGATACTGTCAGTAACACAGGTCGCTGGTGGAGGGGTTACTGAGTGACAGTGTGAGGGAGCTGGATTAACATCAGTAGAGATACAGTCAGTAACACAGGGCGCTGTGGGGAGAGGGGTTACTGAGTGACAGTGTGAGGGAGCTGGATTAACATCAATAGCGATACAGTCAGTAACACAGGGTGCTGGGGGGAGAGGGGTTATTGAGTGACAGTGTGAAGGAGCTGGATTAACATCAGTAGAGATACAGTTAGTAACACAGGGCGCTGGGGGGAGAGGGGTTACTGAGTGACAGTGTGAGCTAGGCTGGATTAACATCAGTAGAGATACAGTCAGTAGCAGAGGGCGCTGGGGGGGAGAGGGGTTACTGAGAAACAGTGTGAGGGAGCTGGATTAACATCAGTAGAGATACAGTCAGTAACACAGGGCGCTGGGAGGAGAGGGGCTACTGAGTGACAGCGTGAGGGAGGCTGGATTAACGTCAGTAGAGATACAGTCAGTAACGCAGTGCGCTGGTGGGAGAGGGGTTACTGAGTGACAGTGTGAGGGAGCTGTATTAACATCAGTGGAGATACAGTCAGTAACACAGGGCACTGGTGGTGGAGGGGTTACTGAGTGACAGTGTGAGGTAGCTGCATTGGCATGAGTAGAGATACAGTCAGTAACACAAGTCGCTGGTGGAGGCGTTACTGAGTGACAGTGTGAGGGAGCTGGATTGGCATCAGTAGAGATACAGTCAGTAACACAGGTCGCTGGTGGAGGGGTTACATAGTGACAGTGTGAGGGAGCTGGATTAACATCAGTAGAGATACAGTCAGTAACACAGTGCGCTTGGGGGGAGAGGGGTTACTGAGTGACAGTGTGAGGGAGCTGGATTAGCATCAGTAGAGATACAGTCAGTAACACAGGTCGCTGGTGGAGGGGTTACTGAGTGACAGTGTGAGGTAGCTGCATTGGCATGAGTAGAGATACAGTCAGTAACACAAGTCGCTGGTGGAGGCGTTACTGAGTGACAGTGTGAGGGAGCTGGATTGGCATCAGTAGAGATACAGTCAGTAACACAGGTCGCTGGTGGAGGGGTTACATAGTGACAGTGTGAGGGAGCTGGATTAACATCAGTAGAGATACAGTCAGTAACACAGTGCGCTTGGGGGGAGAGGGGTTACTGAGTGACAGTGTGAGGGAGCTGGATTAGCATCAGTAGAGATACAGTCAGTAACACAGGTCGCTGGTGGAGAGGTTACTGAGTGACAGTGTGAGGGAGCTGGATTGGCATCAGTAGAGATACAGTCAGCAACACAGATCGCTGGTGGAGGGGTTACTGAGTGACAGTGTGAGGGAGCTGGATTAACATCAGTAGAGATACGGTCAGTAATACAGGGCGCTTGGGGGGAGAGTGGATACAGAGTGACAGTGTGAGGGAGCTGTATTAACATCAGTAGAGATACAGTCAGTAACACAGGGAGCTGGGGGGAGAGGGGTTACTGAGTGACAGTGTGAGGGAGCTGGATTGGCATCAGTAGAGATACAGTCAGTAACACAGGACGCCGGTGGAGGGGTTACTGAGTGACAGTGTGAGGGAGCTGGATTAACATCAGTAGAGATACAGTCAGTAACACAGGGCGCTGGGGGGAGAGGGGCTAATGAGTGACAGTGTGAGGGAACTGGATTCACATCAATAGAGATACAGTCAGTAACACAGGGCGCTGGGAGGAGAGTGGCTACTGAGTGACAGTGTGAGGGAGCTGGATTAACATCAGTAGAGATACAGTCAGTAACACAGGGCGCTGGGGGGACATGGTTTAGAGAGTGACAGTATGAGGGAGCTGGATTGGAATCAGTGGAGATACGGTCAGTAACACAGGTCGCCGGTGGAGGGATTGCTGAATGACAATGTGAGGGACCTGGATTAACATCAGTAGCGATACATTCCGTAACACAGAGCGCTGGGGGGACAGGGGTTTCTGAGTGACAGTGTGAGGCAGCTGGATTAACATTAGTAGAGATACAGTCAGTAACACAGGGTGCTGTGGGGAGAGGGGTTACTGAGTGACAATGTGAAGGAGCTGGATTAACATCAGTAGAGATACAGTCAGTAACACAGGGTGCTGAGGGAGAGGTGTTACTGAGTTACAGTGTGAGGGAGCTCGATTAGCATCAGTAGAGATACAGTCAGTAACACAGGTCGCTGGTGGAGGGGTTACTGAGAGACAGTGTGAGGGAGCTGGATTGGCATCAGTAGAGATACAGTTTGTAACACAGGTCGCTGGTGGAGGGGTTACTGAGTGACAGTGTGAGGGGGCTGGATTAACATCAGTAGAGATATAGTCAGTAACACAGGGCGCTGGGGGGAGAGTTGTTACTGAGTGACAGTGTGTGGGAGCTGGATTAACATCAGTAGAGATACAGTCAGTAACACGGTGCTGTGGGGTGAAGGGTTACTGAGTGACAGTGTAAGGGAGCTGGATTAACATCAGTAGAGATACAGTCAGTAACACAGGGCGCTAGGGGGAGAGGGGTTACTGGGTGACAGTGTGAGGGAGCTGGATTAACATCAGTAGAGATACAGTGAGTAACAGAGGGCCCTGGGGGGAGAGGGGTTACTGAGTGACAGTGTGAGGGAGGCTGGATTAACATCAGCAGAGATGCAGTCAGTAACAGAGGACGCTGGGGGAGAGGGGTTACTGAGTAACAGTGTGAGGGAGCTGCATTAACATCAGTAGAGATACAGTCAGTAACACAGGGCGCTGGGAGGGGAGAGGGGTTACTTTGTGACAATGTGAGGGAGTTGGATTATCATCAGTAGAGATACAGTCAGTAACACAGGGCGCTGGGGGGACAGGGGTTACTGAGTGACAGTGTGAGGGAGCTGGATTGGAATCAGTTGAGATACACTCAGTAACACAGGTCGCCGGTGGAGGGATTACTGAGTGACAATGTGAGGGAGCTGGATTAACATCAGTAGAGATACAGTCAGTATCACAGGGCGCTGGGGCTTGAGGGGTTACTGAGTGACAGTGCGAGGCAGCTGGATTAACATCAGTGGAGATACAGTCAGTAGCACAGGGTGCTGAGGGAGAGGGGTTACTGAGTTACAGTGTGAGGGAGCTGGATTAGCATCAGTAGAGATACAGTCAGTAACACAGATCGCTGTTGGAGGGGTTACTGAGTGACAGTGAGAGGGAGCTGGATTGGCATCAGTAGAGATACAGTCAGTAACACAGGTCGCTGGTGGAGGGGATACTGAGTGACAATGTGTGGCAGCTGGATTAACATCAGTAGAGATACAGTCAGTAACACAGGGTGCTGTGGGGAGAAGGGTTACTGAGTGACAGTGTGAGGGAGCTGGATTAACATCAGTAGAGATACAGTCAGTAACACAGGGCGCTGGGGGGAGTGGTGTTACTGGGTGACAGTGTAACGGAGCTGGATTAACATCACTAGAGATACAGTGAGTAACACAGGGCGCTGGGGGGAGAGGGGTTACTGAGTGACAGTGTGAGGGAGGCTGGATTAACATCAGTAGAGATACAGTCAGTAACAGAGGACGCTGTGGGAAGCGGGGTTACTGAGTAACAGTGTGAGGCAGCTGGATTAACATCAGTAGAGTTACAGTCAGTAACACAGGGCGCTGGGAGGGGAGAGTGGTTACTGAGTGACAATGTGAGGGAGCTGGATTAACATCAGTAGAGATACAGTCAGTAACACAGGGTGCTGGGTGGAGAGAAGTTACCGAGTGACATTGTGAAGGAGCTGTATTAACATCAGTAGAGATACAGTCAGTAACACAGGGCGCCTGTGGTGGATGTGTTACTGAGTGACAGTGTGAGGGTGCTGGATTAACATCAGTCGAGATACAGTCAGTAACACAGGGTGCTGAGGGAGAGGGGTTACTGAGTGACAGTGTGAGGGAGCTGGATTAGCATCAGTAGATATACAGTCAGTAACACAGGTCGCTGGTGGAGGGGTTACTGAGTGACAGTGTGAGGGAACTGGATTATCATCAATAGAGATACAGTCAATAACACAGGGCGCTGGGAGGAGAGGGGTTACTGAGTGACAGTGTGAGGGAGCTGGATTAACATCAGTAGAGATACAGTCAGTAACACAGGGTGCTGTGGGGAGATGGGTTCCTGAGTGACAGTGTGAGGGAGCTGGATTAACATCAGTAGAGATTCAGTCAGTAACACAGTGTGCTGGGGGGAGAAGGGTTACTGAGTGACTGTGTGAGGGAGCTGGATTAACATCAGTAGAGATACAGTCAGTAACACAGGGTGCTGAGGGAGAGGGGTTACTGAGTTACAGTGTGAGGGAGCTGGATTAGCATCAGTAGAGATACAGTCAGTAACACAGGTCGCTGGTGAAGGGGTTACTGAGTGACAGTGTGAGGGAGCTGGGTTGGCATCAGTAGAGATACAGTCAGTAACACAGGTCGCTGGTGGAGGGGTTACTGAGTGACAGTGTGAGGGAGTTGGATTAACATCAGTAGAGATACAGTCAGTAACACAGGGCGCTGGGGGGAGAGGGGTTACTGGGTGACAGTGTGAGGGAGATGGATTAACATCAGTAGAGATACAGTCAGTAACACAGGGCACTGGGGGGAGAGGGGTTACTGAGTGACAGTGTGAGGGGGGCTGGATTAACATCAGTAGAGATACAGTCTTTAACAGAGGACGCTGTGGGGAGAGGGGTTACTGAGTAACAGTGTGAGGGAGCTGGATTAACATCAGTAGAGCTACATTCTGTAACACAGGGCGCTGGGAGGGGAGAGGGGTTACTGAGTGACAATGTGTGGGAGCTGGATTAACATCAGTATAGATACAGTCAGTAACACAGGGCGCTGGGGGTGAGAGGTTACTGAGTGACAGTGTGAGGCAGCTGTATTAACATCAGTAGAGATACAGTCAGTAACACAGTGCGCTGGTGGTGGATGGGTTACTGAGTGACAGTGTGAGGGAGCTAGATTAACATCAGTAGAGATGCAGTCAGAAACACAGGGCACTGGGGGAGAGGGGTTACTGAGTGACAGTGTGAGGGAGCTGGATTAACATCAGTAGAGATACAGTCAGTAACACAGGTTGCTGAGGGAGAGGGGTTGCTGAGTGACATTGTGAGGGAGCTGGATTAGCATCTGTACAGATACAGTCAGTAACACAGGTCGCTGGTGGAGGGGTTACTGAGTGACAGTGTGAGGGAGCTGGATTGTCATCAGTAGAGATACAGTCAGTAACACAGGTCGCTGGTGGAGGGGTTACCTAGTGACAGTGTGAGGGAGCTGGATTAACATCAGTAGAGATACAGTCAGTAACACAGGGCGCTGAGGGGAGAGGGGTTACTGAGTGACAGTGTGAGGGAGCTGGATTAACATCAGTGGAGATACAGTCAGTAACACAGGATGCTGTGGAGAGAGGGGTTATTGAGTGACAGTGTGAGGGAGCTGGATTAATATCAGTAGAGATTCAGTCAGTAACACAGGGCTCTGGGGGGAGAGGGGTTACTAAGTGACAATGTGAGGGTGTTGGATTAACATCTGTAGAGATACAGTCAGTAACACAGGGCGCTGGGGGGAGAGGGGTTACTGAGTGACAGTGTCTGGGAGCAGTATTACCATCAGTAGAGATACAGTCAGTAACACAGGGCGCTGGGGGGGAGAGGGGTTACTGGCTAACAGTGTGAGGGAGCTGGATTAACATCAGTAGAGATACAGTCAGTAGCACAGGGCTATGGGCCAGAGGGGTTACTGAGTGACAGTGTGAGGCAGCTAGATTAACAACAGTAGAGATACAGTCAGTGACACAGGGCGCTGGGGGGAGAGGGGTTACTGAGTGACAAAGTGAGGGAGCTGGATTAGCATCAGTAGAGATACAGTCAGTAACACAGGTCGCTGGTGGAGGGGTTAATGAGTGACAGTGTGAGAGAGCTGGATTGACATCAGTAGAGATACAGTCAGTAACACAGGATGCTGTGGGGACGTGGGTTACTGAAAGACAGTGTGAGGGAGCTGGATTAACATCAGTAGAGATACAGTCAGTAACACAGGGTGCTGAGGGAGAGGGGTTACTGATTGACAGTGTGAGGGAGCTGGATTAACATCAGTAGAGATACAGTCAGAAACACAGGGTGCTGAGGGAGAGTGGTTACTGAGTGACAGTGTGAGGGAGTTGGATTAGCATCAGTAGAGATACAGTCAGTAACACAGGTTGCTGTTGGAGGGGTTACTGAGTGACAGTGTGAGGGTGCTGGATTAACATCAGTAGAGATACAGTCAGTAACACAGGGTGCTCTGGGGAGAGGGGTTACTAAGTGACAGTTTGAGGGAGCTGTATTAACATCAGTAGAGATACAGTCAGTAACACAGGGCGCTGGGGGGAGTGGGGTTATTGAGTGACAGTGTGAGGGAGCTGGATTAACATCAGGGGAGATTCAGTCAGTAACACAGGGTGCTGGGGGAGTGGTTTTACTGACTGACAGTGTGAGGGAGGCTGGATTAACATCAGTAGAGTTACAGTCAGTAACAGAGGGCGCTGGGGGGGAGAGGGTTTACTGAGTAACAGTGTGAGGGAGCTGGATTAACATCATTAGAGATACAGTCAGTAACACAGTGCGCTGGGAGAAGAGGGGCTACTGAGTGACAGTGTGAGGGAGCTGGATTAACATCAGTAGAGATACAGTCAGTTATGCACGGCGCTGGGGGGAGAGAGGTTACTGAGTGACAGTGTGAGGGAGCTGCATTAACATCAGTAGAGATACAGTCAGTAACACAGGGCACTGGTGGTGGAGGGGGTACTGAATGACAGTGCGAGCGAGCTGCATTGGCATGATTAGAGATACAGTCAGTAACACAGGTCGCTGGTGGAGGGGTTAATGAGTGACAGTGTGAGGGAGCTGGATTAACATCAGTAGAGATACAGTCAGTAACACAGGTCGCTGGTGGAGGGGTTACTGAGTGACAGTGTGAGGGAGCTGAATTAACATCAGTAGAGATACAGTCAGTAACACAGGGCGCTTGGGGGGAGAGGGGTTACTGTGTGACAGTGTGAGGGAGCTGGATTAGCATCAGTAGAAATTCAGTCAGTAACACAGGTCGCTGGTGGAGGGGTTACTGAGTGACAGTGTGAGGGAGCTGCATTGGCATCAGTAGAGATACAGTCAGTAATACAGGGCGCTTGGGGGGAGAGGGGTTACTGATTGACAGTGTGAGGGAGCTGGATTAACATCATAGAGATACAGTCAGTAATACAGGGCGCTGGGGGGAGAAGGGTTACTGAGTGACAGTGTGAGGGAGCTGGATTGGCATCAGTAGAGATACAGTCAGTAACACAGGTCGCCGGTGGAGTGGTTAATGAGTGACAGTGTGAGGGAACTGGATTAACATCAGTAGAGATACAGTCAGTAACACAGGGCGCTGTGGGGAGAGGGGTTACTGAGTGACAGTGTGAGGGAACTGGATTAACATCAATAGAGATACAATCAGTAACACAGGGCGCTGGGAGGAGTGGGGTTACTGAGTGACAGTGTGAGGGAGCTAGATTAACATCAGTAGAGATTCATTCAGTAACACAGGGCGCTGGGGGGAGAGGGGTTACTGAGTGACAGTGTGAGGGAGCTGGATTAACATCAGTAGAGATACAGTCAGTAGCACAGGGCTCCGGGGGAGAGGTGTTACTGAGTGACATTGTGAGGGAGCTGGATTAACATCAGTAGCGATACAGTCAGGAACACAGGTTGCTGGGGGGAGAGGGGATACTGAGTGACAGTTTGCGGGCGGCTGGATTAACATCAGTAGAGTTACAGTCAGTAACACAGGGCGCTGGTAGGGGAGAGGTGTTACTGAGTCAAAATGTGAGGGAGCTGGATTAACATCAGTAGAGATACAGTCAGTAACACAGGGTGCTGGGGGGAGAGAGGTTACTGAGTGACAGTGTGAGGGTGCTGTATTAACATCAGTAGAGATACAGTCAGTAACACAGGGCGCTGGTGGTGGATGGGTTACTGAGTGACAGTGTGAGGGAGCTGGATTAACATCAGTAGAGATACAGTCAGTAACACAGGGCACTGGGGGAGAGGGGCTACTGAGTGATAGTGTGAGGGAGCTGGATTAGCATCAGTAGAGCTACAATCAGCAACACAGATCGCTGGTGGAGGGGTTACTGAGTGACAGTGTGAGGGAGCTGGATTGGCATCATTAGAGATACAGTCAGTAGCACAGGTCGTTGGTGGAGGGGTTACTGAGTGACAGTGTGAGGGAGATGGATTAACATCAGTAGAGATACAGTCAGTAACACAGGGCGTTGGGGGAGAGGGGTTACTGAGTGACAGCGTGAGGGAGCTGGATTAACATCAGTAGAGATACAGTCAGTAACACATGGTGCTGTGGGTAGAGGGGTTACTGAGTGACAGTGTGAGGGAGCTGGAGTAACATCAGTAGAGATACAGTCAGCAACACAGGGCGCTGGGATGAGAGGGGTTACTGAGTGACAGTGTCAGGGAGATGGATTAACATCAGTAAAGATACAGTCAGTAACACAGGGCGCTGGGTGAGACGGGTTACTGAGTGACAGTGTGAGGGAGCTGGATTAACATCAGTAGAGATACAGTCAGTAACACAGGGTGCTGGGGGGAGAGAGGTTTCTGAGTGTCAGTGTGTTGGAGCTGGATTAACATCAGTTGAGATACAGTCAGTAACACAGGGCGCTGGGGGGAGAGGGGTTACTGAGTGACAGTGTGAAGGAGCTGGATAAACATGACTAGAGATAGAGTCAGTAACACAGGGCTCTGGGGGGAGAGAGGGGTTACTGAGAGACAGTGTGAAGGAGCTGGATAATCATGAGTACAGATACAGTCAGTAACACAGGGCGCTGGGGGGAGAAGGGTTACTGAGTGACAGTGTGACGGAGCTGGATAAACATGAGTAGAGATACAGTCACTAACAGAGGACGCTGGGGGGAGAGGGGTTACTGAGTGACAGTGTGAAGGAGCTGGATAAACATGAGTAGAGATACAGTCAGTATCACAGGGCGCGGGTGGAGGGGTTACTGAGTGACAGTGTGAGGGAGCTGGATTGGCATCAGTAGAGATACAGTCAGTAACACAGGTCGCTGGTGGAGGGGTTACTGAGTGACAGTGTGAGGGAGTTGGATTAACATCAGTAGAGATATAGTCAGTAACACAGGGCGCTTGGAGGGAGAGGGGTTACTGAGTGACAGTGTGAGGGAGATGGATTAGCATCAGTAGAGATACAGTCAGTAACACAGGTCGCTGGTGGAGGGGTTACTGAGTGACAGTGTGAGGGAGCTTGATTGGCATCAGTAGAGATACAGTCAGTAACACAGGTCGCTGGTGGAGGGGTTACTGAGTGACAGTGTGTGCGAGCTGGATGAACATCAGTTGAGATGCAGTCTGTAATACAGGGCGCCTGGGGGGAGAGGGGGTACTGAGTGACAGTGTGAGGGAGCTGGATTAACATCAGTAGAGATACAGTCAGTAATACAGGGCGCTTGGGGGAGAGGGGTTACTGAGTGACAGTGTCAGGGAGCTGGATTAACATCAATAGAGATACAGTCAGTAACACAGGGCGCTGTGGGGTGAGGGGTTACTGAGTGACAGTGTGAGGGAGCTGGATTGGCATCAGTAGAGATACAGTCAGTAACACAGGTCGGCGGTGGAGGGGTTACTGAGTGACAGTGTGAGGGAGCTGGATTACATCAGTAGAGATGCAGTCAGTAACACAGGGTGCTGGGGGGAGAGGGGTTACTGAGTGACAGTGTGAGGGAACTGGATTAACATCAATAGAGATACAGTCAGTAAAACAGGGCGCTGGGAGGAGAGGGGCTACTGAGTGTCTGTGTGAGGGAGCTGGATTAAGATCAGTAGAGATACAGTCAGTAACACAGGGCGCTGGGTGGAGAGGGGTTACTGAGTGACAGTGTGAGGAGCTGGATTAACATCAGTAGAGATACAGTCAGTAACACAGGTCGCCGGTGGAGGGTTTACTGAGTGACACTGTGAGGGAGCTGAATTAACATCAGTAGAGATACACTCAGTAACACATACCGCTGGGGGGAGAGGGGTTACTGAGTCACAGTGTGAGGGAGCTGGATTAACATCAGTAGAGATACACTCAGTAACACAGTGTGCTGTGGGGAGAGGGGTTACTGAGTGACAGTTTGAGGGAGCTGGATTAACATCAGTAGAGATACAGTTAGTAACACAGGGCGCTGGGGGGAGAGGGGTTACTGAGTGACAGTGTGAGGCAGCTTGGTTAACATCAGTAGAGATACAGTCAGTAATACAGGGTGCTGAGGGAGAGGGGTTACTGAGTTACAGTGTGAGGGAGCTCGATTCGCTTGAGTAGAGATACAGTCAGTAACACAGGTCGCTGGTGGAGGGGTTACTGAGTGACAGTCTGAGGCAGCTGGATTGGCATCAGTAGAGATACAGTCAGTAACACAGGACGCTGTTGGAGGGGTTCCTAAGTGACAGTGTGAGGGAGCTGTATTAACATCAGTATAGATACAGTCAGTAACACAGGGCGCTGGGGGGAGAGGTGTTACTGAGTGACAGTGTGTGGGAGCTGGATTAACATCAGTACAGATACAGTCAGTAACACAGGGTGCTGTGGGGAGAGGGGTTACTGAGTCAAAATGTGAGGGAGCTGGATTAACATCAGTAGAGATACAGTCAGTAACACAGGGTGCTGGGGGGAGAGGGATTACTGAGTGACAGTGTGAGGGAGCTCGATTAACTTCAGTAGAGATACAGTCAGTAACACAGGTTGCTGGTGGAGGGGTTACTGAGTGACAGTGTGAGTGAGCTGAATTAACATGAGTAGAGACACAGTCAGTAACACAGGGCGCTTGGGGGGAGAGGGGTTACTGTGTGACAGTGTGAGGGAGCTGGATTAGCATCAGTAGAGATTCAGTCAATAACACAGGTCGCTGGTGGAGGGGTTACTGAGTGACAGTGTGAGGGAGCTGGATTGGCATCAGAATAGATACAGTCAGTAACACAGGTCGCTGGTGGAGGGGTTACTGAGTGACAGTGTGAGGGATCTGGATTAACATCAGTAGAGATACAGTCAGTAATACAGGGCGCTTGGGGGGAGAGGGGTTACTGAGTGACAGTGTCAGGGAGCTGGATTAACATCAGTAGAGATACAGTTAGTAATACAGGGTGCTTGGGGGAGAGGGGTTTCTGATTGACAGTGTCAGGGAGATGGATTAACATCAGTAGAGATACAGTCAGTAACATAGGGCGTTGGGGGGAGAACTGTTACTGAGTGACAGTGTGAGGGAACTGGATTGGCATCAGTAGAGACACAGTCAGTAACACAGGTCGCCGGTGGAGGGGTTACTGAGTGACAGTGTGATGGAGCTGGATTAACATCAGTAGAGATACAGACAGTAACACAGGGCGCTGGGGGGTGAATGGTTACTGAGTGACAGTGTGAGGGAACTGGATTAACATCAATAGAGATACAGTCAGTAACAAAGGGCGCTGGGAGGAGAGGGGTTACTGAGTGACAGTGTGAGGGAGCTGGATTAACATCAGTAGAGATACAGTCAGTAACACAGGGCGCTGGGGTGAGAGGATTTACTGAGTGACAGTGTGAGGGAGCTGGATTGGAATCAGTATAGATACAGTCAGTAACACAGGGCGCTGGGGGGTGAGAGGTTACTGACTGACAGTGAGAGGGAGCTGTATTAACATCAGTAGAAATACAGTCAGTAACACAGGGCAGTGGTGGTGGAGGGGTCACTGGGTGACAGTGTGAGGGCGCTAGATTAACATCAGTAGAAATTCAGTCAGTAACACAGGGCGCTGGGGGAGAAAGGTTACTTAGTGACAGTGTGAGGGAGCTCGATTAACATCAGTATAGATACAGTCAATAACACAGGGCGCTGGGGGGAGAGGGGTTACTGAGTGACAGTGAAGGGAGCAGGATTAACATCAGTAGAGATACAGTCAGTAACACAGGGTGCTGAGGGAGAGGGGTTACTGAGTGACAGTGTGAGGGAGATGGATTAGCAGCAGTAGAGCTACAGTCAGTAACAGAGGTCGCTGGTGGAGGGGTTACTGAGTGACAATGTGATGGAGCTGGATTAACATCAGTGGAGATGCAGTCCGTAACACAGGGTGCTGTGGGGAGAGGGGTTACTGAGTGACAGTGTGAGGGTGCTGGATTAACATCAGTAGAGATACAGTCAGTTACACAGGGTGCTGGGGGGAGAGGGGTTATTGATTGCCAGTGTGAAGGAGCTGGATTAACATCAGTCGAGATACAGTCAGTAACACAGGGTGCTGGGGGGGAGAGGGGTTACTGGCTAACAGTGTGAGGGAGCTGGATTAACATCAGTAGAGATACAGTAAGTAGCACAGGGCTCTGGGCCAGAGGGGTTACTGAGTGACAGTGTGAGGCAGCTAGATTAACAACAGTAGAGATACAGTCAGAAACACAGGGTGCTGAGGGAGAGTGGTTACTGAGTGACAGTGTGAGGGAGTTGGATTAGCATCAGTAGAGATACAGTCAGTTACACAGGTTGCTGTTGGAGGGGTTACTGAGTGACATGGAGAGGGTGCTGGATTAACATCAGTAGAGATACAGTCAGTAACACAGGGTGCTCTGGGGAGAGGGGTTACTAAGTGACAGTTTGAGGGAGCTGTATTAACATCAGTAGAGATACAGTCAGTAACACAGGGCGCTGGGGGGAGTGGGGTTATTGAGTGACAGTGTGAAGGAGCTGGATTAACATCAGGGGAGATTCAGTCAGTAACACAGGGTGCTGGGGGAGTGGTGTTACTGACTGACAGTGTGAGGGAGGCTGGATTAACATCAATAGTGTTACAGTCAGTAACAGAGGGCGCTGGGGGGGAGAGGGTTTACTGAGTAACAGTGTGAGGGAGCTGGATTAACATCATTAGAGATACAGTCAGTAACACAGTGCGCTGGGAGAAGAGGGGCTACTGAGTGACAGTGTGAGGGAGATGGATTAACATCAGTAGAGATACAGTCAGTTGTGCACGGCGCTGGGGGGAGAGAGGTTACTGAGTGACAGTGTGAGGGAGCTGCATTAACATCAGTAGAGATACAGTCAGTAACACAGGGCACTGGTGGTGGAGGGGCTACTGAATGACAGTGTGAGCGAGCTGCATTGGCATGATTAGAGATACAGTCAGTAACACAGGTCGCTGGTGGAGGGGTTACTGAGTGACAGTGTGAGGGAGCTGAATTAACATCAGTAGAGATACAGTCAGTAACACAGGGCGCTTGGGGGGAGAGGGGTTACTGTGTGACAGTGTGAGGGAGCTGGATTAGCATCAGTAGAAATTCAGTCAGTAACACAGGTCGCTGGTGGAGGGGTTACTGAGTGACAGTGTGAGGGAGCTGGATTAACATCAGTAGAGATATAGTCAGTAATACAGGGCGCTTGGGGGAGAGGGGTTACTGAGTGACTGTGTCAGGGAGCTGGATTAACATCAGTAGAGATACAGTCAGTAACATAGGGCGCTGGGGGGAGAAGGGTTACTGAGTGACAGTGTGAGGGAGCTGGATTGGCATCAGTAGAGATACAGTCAGTAACACAGGTCGCCGGTGGAGTGGTTAATGAGTGACAGTGTGAGGGAGCTGGATTAACATCAGTAGAGATACAGTCAGTAACACAGGTCGCTGGTGGAGGGGTTACTGAGTGACAGTGTGAGGGAGCTGAATTAACATCAGTAGAGATACAGTCAGTAACACAGGGCGCTTGGGGGGAGAGGGGTTACTGTGTGACAGTGTGAGGGAGCTGGATTAGCATCAGTAGAAATTCAGTCAGTAACACAGGTCGCTGGTGGAGGGGTTACTGAGTGACAGTGTGAGGGAGCTGCATTGGCATCAGTAGAGATACAGTCAGTAATACAGGGCGCTTGGGGGGAGAGGGGTTACTGATTGACAGTGTGAGGGAGCTGGATTAACATCAGTAGAGATACAGTCAGTAATACAGGGCGCTTGGGGGAGAGGGGTTACTGAGTGACTGTGTCAGGGAGCTGGATTAACATCAGTAGAGATACAGTCAGTAACACAGGTCGCTGGTGGAGGGGTTACTGAGTGACAGTGTGAGGGAGCTTGATTGGCATCAGTAGAGATACAGTCAGTAACACAGGTCGCTGGTGGAGGGGTTACTGAGTGACAGTGTGTGCGAGCTGGATTAACATCAGTTGAGATGCAGTCAGTAATACAGGGCGCCTGGGGGGAGAGGGGGTACTGAGTGACAGTGTGAGGGAGCTGGATTAACATCAGTAGAGATACAGTCAGTAATACAGGGCGCTTGGGGGAGAGGGGTTACTGAGTGACAGTGTCAGGGAGCTGGATTAACATCAATAGAGATACAGTCAGTAACACAGGGCGCTGGGGGGTGAGGGGTTACTGAGTGACAGTGTGAGGGAGCTGGATTGGCATCAGTAGAGATACAGTCAGTAACACAGGTCGGCGGTGGAGGGGTTACTGAGTGACAGTGTGAGGGAGCTGGATTACATCAGTAGAGATGCAGTCAGTAACACAGGGCGCTGGGGGGAGAGGGGTTACTGAGTGACAGTGTGAGGGAACTGGATTAACATCAATAGAGATACAGTCAGTAACACAGGGCGCTGGGAGGAGAGGGGCTACTGAGTGTCTGTGTGAGGGAGCTGGATTAAGATCAGTAGAGATACAGTCAGTAACACAGGGCGCTGGGTGGAGAGGGGTTACTGAGTGACAGTGTGAGGAGCTGGATTAACATCAGTAGAGATACAGTCAGTAACACAGGTCGCCGGTGGAGGGTTTACTGAGTGACACTGTGAGGGAGCTGGATTAACATCAGTAGAGATACACTCAGTAACACATACCGCTGGGGGGAGAGGGGTTACTGAGTCACAGTGTGAGGGAGCTGGATTAACATCAGTAGAGATACACTCAGTAACACAGGGTGCTGTGGGGAGAGGGGTTACTGAGTGACAGTTTGAGGGAGCTGGATTAACATCAGTAGAGATACAGTTAGTAACACAGGGCGCTGGGGGGAGAGGGGTTACTGAGTGACAGTGTGAGGCAGCTTGGTTAACATCAGTAGAGATACAGTCAGTAATACAGGGTGCTGAGGGAGAGGGGTTACTGAGTTACATTGTGAGGGAGCTCGATTCGCTTGAGTAGAGATACAGTCAGTAACACAGGTCGCTGGTGGAGGGGTTACTGAGTGACAGTCTGAGGCAGCTGGATTGGCATCAGTAGAGATACAGTCAGTAACACAGGACGCTGTTGGAGGGGTTCCTAAGTGACAGTGTGAGGGAGCTGTATTAACATCAGTATAGATACAGTCAGTAACACAGGGCGCTGGGGGGAGAGGTGTTACTGAGTGACAGTGTGTGGGAGCTGGATTAACATCAGTACAGATACAGTCAGTAACACAGGGTGCTGTGGGGAGAGGGGTTACTGAGTGACAGTGTGAGCGAGCTGGATTAACATCAGTAGAGATACAGTCAGGAACACAGGTCGCTGCGGGGAGAGGGGATACTGAGTGACAGTTTGCGGGCGGCTGGATTAACATCAGTAGAGTTACAGTCAGTAACACAGGGCGCTGGTAGGGGAGAGGTGTTACTGAGTCAAAATGTGAGGGAGCTGGATTAACATCAGTAGAGATACAGTCAGTAACACAGGGTGCTGGGGGGAGAGGGATTACTGAGTGACAGTGTTGGGGAGCTCGATTAACTTCAGTAGAGATACAGTCAGTAACACAGGTTGCTGGTGGAGGGGTTACTGAGTGACAGTGTGAGTGAGCTGAATTAACATGAGTAGAGACACAGTCAGTAACACAGGGCGCTTGGGGGGAGAGGGGTTACTGTGTGACAGTGTGAGGGAGCTGGATTAGCATCAGTAGAGATTCAGTCAATAACACAGGTCGCTGGTGGAGGGGTTACTGAGTGACAGTGTGAGGGAGCTGGATTGGCATCAGAATAGATACAGTCAGTAACACAGGTCGCTGGTGGAGGGGTTACTGAGTGACAGTGTGAGGGATCTGGATTAACATCAGTAGAGATACAGTCAGTAATACAGGGCGCTTGGGGGGAGAGGGGTTACTGAGTGACAGTGTCAGGGAGCTGGATTAACATCAGTAGAGATACAGTTAGTAATACAGGGTGCTGAGGGAGAGGGGTTACTGAGTGACAGTGTGAGGGAGCTGGATTAACATCAGTAGAGATACAGTCAGTAACACAGGGCGCTGGGGTGAGAGGATTTACTGAGTGACAGTGTGAGGGAGCTGGATTGGAATCAGTAGAGATACAGTCAGTAACACAGGTCACCGGTGGAGGGGTTACTGAGTGACAGTGTGAGGGAGCTGGATTAACATCAGTAGAGATACAGTCAGTAACACAGGGCGCTGGGGGGTGAGAGGTTACTGACTGACAGTGAGAGGGAGCTGTATTAACATCAGTAGAAATACAGTCAGTAACACAGGGCAGTGGTGGTGGAGGGGTCACTGGGTGACAGTGTGAGGGCGCTAGATTAACATCAGTAGAGATTCAGTCAGTAACACAGGGCGCTGGGGGAGAAAGGTTACTTAGTGACAGTGTGAGGGAGCTCGATTAACATCAGTATAGATACAGTCAATAACACAGGGCGCTGGGGGGAGAGGGGTTACTGAGTGACAGTGAAGGGAGCAGGATTAACATCAGTAGAGATACAGTCAGTAACACAGGGTGCTGAGGGAGAGGGGTTACTGAGTGACAGTGTGAGGGAGATGGATTAGCAGCAGTAGAGCTACAGTCAGTAACAGAGGTCGCTGGTGGAGGGGTTACTGAGTGACAATGTGATGGAGCTGGATTAACATCAGTGGAGATGCAGTCCGTAACACAGGGTGCTGTGGGGAGAGGGGTTACTGAGTGACAGTGTGAGGGTGCTGGATTAACATCAGTAGAGATACAGTCAGTTACACAGGGCGCTGGGGGGAGAGGGGTTATTGATTGCCAGTGTGAAGGAGCTGGATTAACATCAGTCGAGATACAGTCAGTAACACAGGGTGCTGGGGGGGAGAGGGGTTACTGGCTAACAGTGTGAGGGAGCTGGATTAACATCAGTAGAGATACAGTAAGTAGCACAGGGCTCTGGGCCAGAGGGGTTACTGAGTGACAGTGTGAGGCAGCTAGATTAACAACAGTAGAGATACAGTCAGAAACACAGGGTGCTGAGGGAGAGTGGTTACTGAGTGACAGTGTGAGGGAGTTGGATTAGCATCAGTAGAGATACAGTCAGTTACACAGGTTGCTGTTGGAGTGGTTACTGAGTGACAGTGTGAGGGTGCTGGATTAACATCAGTAGAGATACAGTCAGTAACACAGGGTGCTCTGGGGAGAGGGGTTACTAAGTGACAGTTTGAGGGAGCTGTATTAACATCAGTAGAGATACAGTCAGTAACACAGGGCGCTGCGGGGAGTGGGGTTATTGAGTGACAGTGTGAAGGAGCTGGATTAACATCAGGGGAGATTCAGTCAGTAACACAGGGTGCTGGGGGAGTGGTGTTACTGACTGACAGTGTGAGGGAGGCTGGATTAATATCAATAGTGTTACAGTCAGTAACAGAGGGCGCTGGGGGGGAGAGGGTTTACTGAGTAACAGTGTGAGGGAGCTGGATTAACATCATTAGAGATACAGTCAGTAACACAGTGCGCTGGGAGAAGAGGGGCTACTGAGTGACAGTGTGAGGGAGATGGATTAACATCAGTAGAGATACAGTCAGTTGTGCACGGCGCTGGGGGGAGAGAGGTTACTGAGTGACAGTGTGAGGGAGCTGCATTAACATCAGTAGAGATACAGTCAGTAACACAGGGCACTGGTGGTGGAGGGGCTACTGAATGACAGTGTGAGCGAGCTGCATTGGCATGATTAGAGATACAGTCAGTAACACAGGTCGCTGGTGGAGGGGTTAATGAGTGACAGTGTGAGGGAGCTGGATTAACATCAGTAGAGATACAGTCAGTAACACAGGTCGCTGGTGGAGGGGTTACTGAGTGACAGTGTGAGGGAGCTGAATTAACATCAGTAGAGATACAGTCATTAACACAGGGCGCTTGGGGGGAGAGGGGTTACTGTGTGACAGTGTGAGGGAGCTGGATTAGCATCAGTAGAAATTCAGTCAGTAACACAGGTCGCTGGTGGAGGGGTTACTGAGTGACAGTGTGAGGGAGCTGGATTAACATCAGTAGAGATACAGTCAGTAATACAGGGCGCTTGGGGGAGAGGGGTTACTGAGTGACTGTGTCAGGGAGCTGGATTAACATCAGTAGAGATACAGTCAGTAACATAGGGCGCTGGGGGGAGAAGGGTTACTGAGTGACAGTGTGAGGGAGCTGGATTGGCATCAGTAGAGATACAGTCAGTAACACAGGTCGCCGGTGGAGTGGTTAATGAGTGACAGTGTGAGGGAGCTGGATTAACATCAGTAGAGATACAGTCAGTAACACAGGTCGCTGGTGGAGGGGTTACTGAGTGACAGTGTGAGGGAGCTGAATTAACATCAGTAGAGATACAGTCAGTAACACAGGGCGCTTGGGGGGAGAGGGGTTACTGTGTGACAGTGTGAGGGAGCTGGATTAGCATCAGTAGAAATTCAGTCAGTAACACAGGTCGCTGGTGGAGGGGTTACTGAGTGACAGTGTGAGGGAGCTGCATTGGCATCAGTAGAGATACAGTCAGTAATACAGGGCGCTTGGGGGGAGAGGGGTTACTGATTGACAGTGTGAGGGAGCTGGATTAACATCAGTAGAGATACAGTCAGTAATACAGGGCGCTTGGGGGAGAGGGGTTACTGAGTGACTGTGTCAGGGAGCTGGATTAACATCAGTAGAGATACAGTCAGTAACACAGGTCGCTGGTGGAGGGGTTACTGAGTGACAGTGTGAGGGAGCTTGATTGGCATCAGTAGAGATACAGTCAGTAACACAGGTCGCTGGTGGAGGGGTTACTGAGTGACAGTGTGTGCGAGCTGGATTAACATCAGTTGAGATGCAGTCAGTAATACAGGGCGCCTGGGGGGAGAGGGGGTACTGAGTGACAGTGTGAGGGAGCTGGATTAACATCAGTAGAGATACAGTCAGTAATACAGGGCGCTTGGGGGAGAGGGGTTACTGAGTGACAGTGTCAGGGAGCTGGATTAACATCAATAGAGATACAGTCAGTAACACAGGGCGCTGGGGGGTGAGGGGTTACTGAGTGACAGTGTGAGGGAGCTGGATTGGCATCAGTAGAGATACAGTCAGTAACACAGGTCGGCGGTGGAGGGGTTACTGAGTGACAGTGTGAGGGAGCTGGATTACATCAGTAGAGATGCAGTCAGTAACACAGGGCGCTGGGGGGAGAGGGGTTACTGAGTGACAGTGTGAGGGAACTGGATTAACATCAATAGAGATACAGTCAGTAACACAGGGCGCTGGGAGGAGAGGGGCTACTGAGTGTCTGTGTGAGGGAGCTGGATTAAGATCAGTAGAAATACAGTCAGTAACACAGGGCGCTGGGTGGAGAGGGGTTACTGAGTGACAGTGTGAGGAGCTGGATTAACATCAGTAGAGATACAGTCAGTAACACAGGTCGCCGGTGGAGGGTTTACTGAGTGACACTGTGAGGGAGCTGGATTAACATCAGTAGAGATACACTCAGTAACACATACCGCTGGGGGGAGAGGGGTTACTGAGTCACAGTGTGAGGGAGCTGGATTAACATCAGTAGAGATACACTCAGTAACACAGGGTGCTGTGGGGAGAGGGGTTACTGAGTGACAGTTTGAGGGAGCTGGATTAACATCAGTAGAGATACAGTTAGTAACACAGGGCGCTGGGGGGAGAGGGGTTACTGAGTGACAGTGTGAGGCAGCTTGGTTAACATCAGTAGAGATACAGTCAGTAATACAGGGTGCTGAGGGAGAGGGGTTACTGAGTTACATTGTGAGGGAGCTCGATTCGCTTGAGTAGAGATACAGTCAGTAACACAGGTCGCTGGTGGAGGGGTTACTGAGTGACAGTCTGAGGCAGCTGGATTGGCATCAGTAGAGATACAGTCAGTAACACAGGACGCTGTTGGAGGGGTTCCTAAGTGACAGTGTGAGGGAGCTGTATTAACATCAGTATAGATACAGTCAGTAACACAGGGCGCTGGGGGGAGAGGTGTTACTGAGTGACAGTGTGTGGGAGCTGGATTAACATCAGTACAGATACAGTCAGTAACACAGGGTGCTGTGGGGAGAGGGGTTACTGAGTGACAGTGTGAGCGAGCTGGATTAACATCAGTAGAGATACAGTCAGGAACACAGGTCGCTGCGGGGAGAGGGGATACTGAGTGACAGTTTGCGGGCGGCTGGATTAACATCAGTAGAGTTACAGTCAGTAACACAGGGCGCTGGTAGGGGAGAGGTGTTACTGAGTCAAAATGTGAGGGAGCTGGATTAACATCAGTAGAGATACAGTCAGTAACACAGGGTGCTGGGGGGAGAGGGATTACTGAGTGACAGTGTTGGGGAGCTCGATTAACTTCAGTAGAGATACAGTCAGTAACACAGGTTGCTGGTGGAGGGGTTACTGAGTGACAATGTGAGTGAGCTGAATTAACATGAGTAGAGACACAGTCAGTAACACAGGGCGCTTGGGGGGAGAGGGGTTACTGTGTGACAGTGTGAGGGAGCTGGATTAGCATCAGTAGAGATTCAGTCAATAACACAGGTCGCTGGTGGAGGGGTTACTGAGTGACAGTGTGAGGGAGCTGGATTGGCATCAGAATAGATACAGTCAGTAACACAGGTCGCTGGTGGAGGGGTTACTGAGTGACAGTGTGAGGGATCTGGATTAACATCAGTAGAGATACAGTCAGTAATACAGGGCGCTTGGGGGGAGAGGGGTTACTGAGTGACAGTGTCAGGGAGCTGGATTAACATCAGTAGAGATACAGTTAGTAATACAGGGTGCTGAGGGAGAGGGGTTACTGAGTGACAGTGTGAGGGAGCTGGATTAACATCAGTAGAGATACAGTCAGTAACACAGGGCGCTGGGGTGAGAGGATTTACTGAGTGACAGTGTGAGGGAGCTGGATTGGAATCAGTAGAGATACAGTCAGTAACACAGGTCACCGGTGGAGGGGTTACTGAGTGACAGTGTGAGGGAGCTGGATTAACATCAGTAGAGATACAGTCAGTAACACAGGGCGCTGGGGGGTGAGAGGTTACTGACTGACAGTGAGAGGGAGCTGTATTAACATCAGTAGAAATACAGTCAGTAACACAGGGCAGTGGTGGTGGAGGGGTCACTGGGTGACAGTGTGAGGGCGCTAGATTAACATCAGTAGAGATTCAGTCAGTAACACAGGGCGCTGGGGGAGAAAGGTTACTTAGTGACAGTGTGAGGGAGCTCGATTAACATCAGTATAGATACAGTCAATAACACAGGGCGCTGGGGGGAGAGGGGTTACTGAGTGACAGTGAAGGGAGCAGGATTAACATCAGTAGAGATACAGTCAGTAACACAGGGTGCTGAGGGAGAGGGGTTACTGAGTGACAGTGTGAGGGAGATGGATTAGCAGCAGTAGAGCTACAGTCAGTAACAGAGGTCGCTGGTGGAGGGGTTACTGAGTGACAATGTGATGGAGCTGGATTAACATCAGTGGAGATGCAGTCCGTAACACAGGGTGCTGTGGGGAGAGGGGTTACTGAGTGACAGTGTGAGGGTGCTGGATTAACATCAGTAGAGATACAGTCAGTTACACAGGGCGCTGGGGGGAGAGGGGTTATTGATTGCCAGTGTGAAGGAGCTGGATTAACATCAGTCGAGATACAGTCAGTAACACAGGGTGCTGGGGGGGAGAGGGGTTACTGGCTAACAGTGTGAGGGAGCTGGATTAACATCAGTAGAGATACAGTAAGTAGCACAGGGCTCTGGGCCAGAGGGGTTACTGAGTGACAGTGTGAGGCAGCTAGATTAACAACAGTAGAGATACAGTCAGAAACACAGGGTGCTGAGGGAGAGTGGTTACTGAGTGACAGTGTGAGGGAGTTGGATTAGCATCAGTAGAGATACAGTCAGTTACACAGGTTGCTGTTGGAGGGGTTACTGAGTGACAGTGTGAGGGTGCTGGATTAACATCAGTAGAGATACAGTCAGTAACACAGGGTGCTCTGGGGAGAGGGGTTACTAAGTGACAGTTTGAGGGAGCTGTATTAACATCAGTAGAGATACAGTCAGTAACACAGGGCGCTGGGGGGAGTGGGGTTATTGAGTGACAGTGTGAAGGAGCTGGATTAACATCAGGGGAGATTCAGTCAGTAACACAGGGTGCTGGGGGAGTGGTGTTACTGACTGACAGTGTGAGGGAGGCTGGATTAACATCAATAGTGTTACAGTCAGTAACAGAGGGCGCTGGGGGGGAGAGGGTTTACTGAGTAACAGTGTGAGGGAGCTGGATTAACATCATTAGAGATACAGTCAGTAACACAGTGCGCTGGGAGAAGAGGGGCTACTGAGTGACAGTGTGAGGGAGATGGATTAACATCAGTAGAGATACAGTCAGTTGTGCACGGCGCTGGGGGGAGAGAGGTTACTGAGTGACAGTGTGAGGGAGCTGCATTAACATCAGTAGAGATACAGTCAGTAACACAGGGCACTGGTGGTGGAGGGGCTACTGAATGACAGTGTGAGCGAGCTGCATTGGCATGATTAGAGATACAGTCAGTAACACAGGTCGCTGGTGGAGGGGTTAATGAGTGACAGTGTGAGGGAGCTGGATTAACATCAGTAGAGATACAGTCAGTAACACAAGTCGCTGGTGGAGGGGTTACTGAGTGACAGTGTGAGGGAGCTGAATTAACATCAGTAGAGATACAGTCAGTAACACAGGGCGCTTGGGGGGAGAGGGGTTACTGTGTGACAGTGTGAGGGAGCTGGATTAGCATCAGTAGAAATTCAGTCAGTAACACAGGTCGCTGGTGGAGGGGTTACTGAGTGACAGTGTGAGGGAGCTGGATTAACATCAGTAGAGATACAGTCAGTAATACAGGGCGCTTGGGGGAGAGGGGTTACTGAGTGACTGTGTCAGGGAGCTGGATTAACATCAGTAGAGATACAGTCAGTAACATAGGGCGCTGGGTGGAGAAGGGTTACTGAGTGACAGTGTGAGGGAGCTGGATTGGCATCAGTAGAGATACAGTCAGTAACACAGGTCGCCGGTGGAGTGGTTAATGAGTGACAGTGTGAGGGAGCTGGATTAACATCAGTAGAGATACAGTCAGTAACACAGGGCGCTGTGGGGAGAGGGGTTACTGAGTGACAGTGTGAGGGAACTGGATTAACATCAATAGAGATACAATCAGTAACACAGGGCGCTGGGAGGAGTGGGGTTACTGAGTGACAGTGTGAGGGAGCTAGATTAACATCAGTAGAGATTCATTCAGTAACACAGGGCGCTGGGGGGAGAGGGGTTACTGAGTGACAGTGTGAGGGAGCTAGATTGGAATCAGTAGAGATACAGTCAGTAACACAGGTTGCCGGTGGAGGGGTTGCTGAGTGACAGTGTGAGGGTGCTGGATTAACATCAGTAGAGATACAGTCAGTAACACAGGGCGCTGTGGGGAGAGGGGTTACTCAGTGACAGTGTGAGTGAGCTGGATTAACATCAGTAGAGATACAGTCAGTAACACAGGGCGCTGGGGGGAGAGGGGTTACTGAGTGACAGTGTGAGGGAGCTGGATTAACATCAGTAGAGATACAGTCAGTAACACAGGGGGCTGAGGGAGAGGGGTTACTGAGTTACAGTGTGAGGGAGCTGGATTGGCATGAGTAGAGATACAGTCAGTAACACAGGTCGCTGGTGGAGAGGTTACTGAGTGACAGTGTGAGGGAGCTGGATTAACATCAGTAGAGATACAGTCAGTAACATAGGGCGCTGTGGGGAGAGGGGTTACTGAGTGACAGTGTGAGGGAGCTGGATTAACATCAGTAGCGATACAGTCAGTAACACAGGGCGCTGGGGCTAGACGGGTTACTGGGTGACAGTGTGAGGGAGCTGGATTAACATCAGTAGTGATACAGCCAGTTACACATGGCGCTGGGGGGTGAGGGGTTACTGAGTGACAGTGTGAGGGAGGCTGGATTAACATCGTTAGAGATACAGTCAGTAACAGAGGACGCTGGGGGGAGAGGGGTTACTGATTAACAGTGTGAGGGAGCTGGATTAACATTAATAGAGATACAGTCAGTAACACAGGGCGCTGGGAGGGGAGAGGGGTTACTGAGTGACAATGTGAGGGAGCTGGATTAACGTCAGTAGAGATACAGTCAGTAACACAGGGCGCTGGTGGTGGATGGGTTACTGAGTGATAGTGTGAGGGAGCTAGATTAACATCAGTAGAGATACAGTCAGTAACACAGGGCACTGGGGGAGAGGGGTTACTGAGTGACAGTGTGAGGGAGCTGTATTAACATCAGTAGAGATACAGTCAGTAACACAGGGTGCTGAGGGAGAGGGGTTGCTGAGTGACAGTGTGAGGGAGCTGGATTAGTATCTGTAGAGATACAGTCAGTAACACAGGTAGCTGGTGGAGTGGTTACTGAGTGACAGTGTGAGGGAGCTGGATTGGCATCAGTAGAGATACAGTCAGTAACACAGGTCGCTGATGGAGCGGGTACTGAGTGACAGTGTGAGGGAGCTGGATTAACATCAGTCGAGATACAGTCAGTAACACAGGGTGCTGTGGGGAGAGGGGATACTGAGTGACAGTGTGAGGGAGCTGGATTAACATCTGTAGAGATACAGTCAGTAACACAGGACGCAGGGGGGAGAGGGGTTACTGAGTGACAGTGTCTGCGAGCTGGATTAACATCAGTAGATATACAGTCAGTAACACAGGGCGCTGGGGGGGTGAGCGGTTACTGGCTAACAGTGTGAGGGAGCTGGATTAACATCAGTAGAGATACAGTCAGTAGCACAGGGCTCCGGGGGAGAGGTGTTACTGAGTGACATTGTGAGGGAGCTAGATTAACATCAGTAGAGATACAGTCAGTAACACAGTGCGCTGGGGGTTGAGGGGTTACTGAGTGACAGTGTGAGGGAGCTGGATTAGCATCAGTAGAGATACAGTCAGTAACACAGGTCGCTGGTGGAGGGGTTAATGAGTGACATTGTGAGAGAGCTGGATTGGCAACAGTACAGATACAGTCAGTAACACAGGGCGCTGGAGGGAGAGGGGTTACTGAGTGACAGTGTGATTGAGCTGTATTTACATCAGTAGAGATACAGTCAGTAACACAGGGTGCTGAGGGAGAGGGGTTACTGAGTGACAGTGTGAGGGAGCTGGATTAGCATCAGTAGAGATACCGTCAGTAACACAGGTTGATGGTGGAGGGGTTACCTAGTGACAGTGTGAGGGAGCTCGATCAACATCAGTAGAGATACAGTCAGTAACACAGGGTGCTGCGGGGAGATGGGTTACTGAGTGACAGTGTGAGGGAGCTGGATTAACATCAGTAGAGTTACAGTCAGTAAAAGAGGGCGCTGGGGGGGAGAGGGGTTACTTTGTAACAGTGTGAGGGAGCTGGATTAACATCAGTAGAGATACAGTCAGTAACACAGGGCGCTGGGGGGAGTGGGGTTATTGAGTGACAGTGTGAAGGAACTGGATTAACATCAGGAGAGATACAGTCAGTAACACAGGGTGCTGGGGGGAGTGGGGTTACTGAGTGACAGTGTGAGGGAGGCTGGATTAACATCAGTAGAGTTACAGTCAGTAAAAGAGGGCGCTGGGGGGGAGAGGGGTTACTTTGTAACAGTGTGAGGGAGCTGGATTAACATCAGTAGAGATACAGTCAGTAACATAGTGCGCTGGGGGGAGTGGGGTTATTGAGTGACAGTGTGAAGGAACTGGATTAACATCAGGAGAGATACAGTCAGTAACACAGGGTGCTGGGGGGAGTGGGGTTACTGAGTGACAGTGTGAGGGAGGCTGGATTAACATCAGTAGAGTTACAGTCAGTAAAAGAGGGCGCTGGGGGGGAGAGGGGTTACTTTGTAACAGTGTGAGGGAGCTGGATTAACATCAGTAGAGATACAGTCAGTAACACAGGGCGCTGGGGGGAGAGGAGTTACTGAGTGACAGTGTGAGGGAGCTGGATTAGCATCAGTAGAGATACAGTCAGTAACACAGGTCGCTGGTGGAGGGGTTAATGAGTGACAATGTGAGAGAGCTGGATTGGCAACAGTAGAGATACAGTCAGTAACACAGGGCGCTGGGGGGAGAGGGGTTACTGAGTGACAGTGTGATTGAGCTGGATTAACATCAGTAGAGTTACAGTCAGTAACAGAGGGCGCTGGGGGGGAGAGGGGTTACTGAGTAACTGTGTGAGGGAGCTGGATTAACATCAGTTGAGATACAGGCAGTAACACAGGGCGCTGGGAGGAGAGGGGCTACTGAGTGACAGTGTGAGGGAGCTGTATTAACATCAGTAGAGACACAGTCAGTAACACAGGGCACTGGTGGTGGAGGGGGTACTGAGTGACATTGTGAGGGAGCTGCATTGTCATGATTAGAGATACAGTCAGTAACACAGGTCGCTGGTGGAGGGGTTTCTGAGTGACAGTGTGAGGGAGCTGGATTAACATCAGTAGAGATACAGTCAGTAACACAGGGAGCTGGGGGGAGAGGGGTTACTTAGTGACAGTGTCTGGGAGCTCGATTAACATCAGTAGAGATACAGTCAATAACACAGGACGCGGGGGGGGAGAGGGATTACTGAGTGACAGTGTGAGGGAGCTCGATTAACTTCAGTAGAGATACAGTCAGTAACACAGGTTGCTGGTGGAGGGGTTACTGAGTGACAGTGTGAGTGAGCTGAATTAACATGAGTAGAGACACAGTCAATAACACAGGGCGCTTGGGGGGAGAGGGGTTACTGTGTGACAGTGTGAGGGAGCTGGATTAGCATCAGTAGAGATTCAGTCAATAACACAGGTCGCTGGTGGAGGGGTTACTGAGTGACAGTGTGAGGGAGCTGGATTGGCATCAGAATAGATACAGTCAGTAACACAGGTCGCTGGTGGAGGGGTTACTGAGTGACAGTGTGAGGGATCTGGATTAACATCAGTAGAGATACAGTCAGTTATACAGGGCGCTTGGGGGGAGAGGGGTTACTGAGTGACAGTGTCAGGGAGCTGGATTAACATCAGTAGAGATACAGTTAGTAATACAGGGTGCTTGGGGGAGAGGGGTTACTGATTGACAGTGTCAGGGAGATGGATTAACATCAGTAGAGATACAGTCAGTAACACAGGGCGTTGGGGGGAGAACTGTTACTGAGTGACAGTGTGAGGGAACTGGATTGGCATCAGTAGAGACACAGTCAGTAACACAGGTCGCCGGTGGAAGGGTTACTGAGTGACAGTGTGATGGAGCTGGATTAACATCAGTAGAGATACAGACAGTAACACAGGGCGCTGGGGGGTGAGGGGTTACTGAGTGACAGTGTGAGGGAACTGGATTAACATCAATAGAGATACAGTCAGTAACAAAGGGCGCTGGGAGGAGAGGGGTTACTGAGTGACAGTGTGAGGGAGCTGGATTAACATCAGTAGAGATACAGTCAGTAACACAGGGCGCTGGGGTGAAAGGATTTACTGAGTGACAGTGTGAGGGAGCTGGATTGGAATCAGTAGAGATACAGTCAGTAACACAGGTCACCGGTGGAGGGGTTACTGAGTGACAGTGTGAGGGAGCTGGATTAACATCAGTCGAGATACAGTCAGTAACACAGGGTGCTGTGGGGAGAGGGGATACTGAGTGACAGTGTGAGGGAGCTGGATTAACATCTGTAGAGATACAGTCAGTAACACAGGACGCAGGGGGGAGAGGGGTTACTGAGTGACAGTGTCTGCGAGCTGGATTAACATCAGTAGATATACAGTCAGTAACACAGGGCGCTGGGGGGGTGAGCGGTTACTGGCTAACAGTGTGAGGGAGCTGGATTAACATCAGTAGAGATACAGTCAGTAGCACAGGGCTCCGGGGGAGAGGTGTTACTGAGTGACATTGTGAGGGAGCTAGATTAACATCAGTAGAGATACAGTCAGTAACACAGTGCGCTGGGGGTTGAGGGGTTACTGAGTGACAGTGTGAGGGAGCTGGATTAGCATCAGTAGAGATACAGTCAGTAACACAGGTCGCTGGTGGAGGGGTTAATGAGTGACATTGTGAGAGAGCTGGATTGGCAACAGTACAGATACAGTCAGTAACACAGGGCGCTGGAGGGAGAGGGGTTACTGAGTGACAGTGTGATTGAGCTGTATTAACATCAGTAGAGATACAGTCAGTAACACAGGGTGCTGAGGGAGAGGGGTTACTGAGTGACAGTGTGAGGGAGCTGGATTAGCATCAGTAGAGATACCGTCAGTAACACAGGTTGATGGTGGAGGGGTTACCTAGTGACAGTGTGAGGGAGCTCGATCAACATCAGTAGAGATACAGTCAGTAACACAGGGTGCTGCGGGGAGATGGGTTACTGAGTGACAGTGTGAGGGAGCTGGATTAACATCAGTAGAGATACAGTCAGTAACATAGTGCGCTGGGGGGAGTGGGGTTATTGAGTGACAGTGTGAAGGAACTGGATTAACATCAGGAGAGATACAGTCAGTAACACAGGGTGCTGGGGGGAGTGGGGTTACTGAGTGACAGTGTGAGGGAGGCTGGATTAACATCAGTAGAGTTACAGTCAGTAAAAGAGGGCGCTGGGGGGGAGAGGGGTTACTTTGTAACAGTGTGAGGGAGCTGGATTAACATCAGTAGAGATACAGTCAGTAACACAGGGCGCTGGGGGGAGAGGGGTTACTGAGTGACAGTGTGAGGGAGCTGGATTAGCATCAGTAGAGATACAGTCAGTAACACAGGTCGCTGGTGGAGGGGTTAATGAGTGACAATGTGAGAGAGCTGGATTGGCAACAGTAGAGATACAGTCAGTAACACAGGGCGCTGGGGGGAGAGGGGTTACTGAGTGACAGTGTGATTGAGCTGGATTAACATCAGTAGAGATACAGTCAATAACACAGGACGCGGGGGGGGAGAGGGATTACTGAGTGACAGTGTGAGGGAGCTCGATTAACTTCAGTAGAGATACAGTCAGTAACACAGGTTGCTGGTGGAGGGGTTACTGAGTGACAGTGTGAGTGAGCTGAATTAACATGAGTAGAGACACAGTCAATAACACAGGGCGCTTGGGGGGAGAGGGGTTACTGTGTGACAGTGTGAGGGAGCTGGATTAGCATCAGTAGAGATTCAGTCAATAACACAGGTCGCTGGTGGAGGGGTTACTGAGTGACAGTGTGAGGGAGCTGGATTGGCATCAGAATAGATACAGTCAGTAACACAGGTCGCTGGTGGAGGGGTTACTGAGTGACAGTGTGAGGGATCTGGATTAACATCAGTAGAGATACAGTCAGTTATACAGGGCGCTTGGGGGGAGAGGGGTTACTGAGTGACAGTGTCAGGGAGCTGGATTAACATCAGTAGAGATACAGTTAGTAATACAGGGTGCTTGGGGGAGAGGGGTTACTGATTGACAGTGTCAGGGAGATGGATTAACATCAGTAGAGATACAGTCAGTAACACAGGGCGTTGGGGGGAGAACTGTTACTGAGTGACAGTGTGAGGGAACTGGATTGGCATCAGTAGAGACACAGTCAGTAACACAGGTCGCCGGTGGAGGGGTTACTGAGTGACAGTGTGATGGAGCTGGATTAACATCAGTAGAGATACAGACAGTAACACAGGGCGCTGGGGGGTGAGGGGTTACTGAGTGACAGTGTGAGGGAACTGGATTAACATCAATAGAGATACAGTCAGTAACAAAGGGCGCTGGGAGGAGAGGGGTTACTGAGTGACAGTGTGAGGGAGCTGGATTAACATCAGTAGAGATACAGTCAGTAACACAGGACGCTGGGGTGAAAGGATTTACTGAGTGACAGTGTGAGGGAGCTGGATTGGAATCAGTAGAGATACAGTCAGTAACACAGGTCACCGGTGGAGGGGTTACTGAGTGACAGTGTGAGGGAGCTGGATTAACATCAGTCGAGATACAGTCAGTAACACAGGGTGCTGTGGGGAGAGGGGATACTGAGTGACAGTGTGAGGGAGCTGGATTAACATCTGTAGAGATACAGTCAGTAACACAGGACGCAGGGGGGAGAGGGGTTACTGAGTGACAGTGTCTGCGAGCTGGATTAACATCAGTAGATATACAGTCAGTAACACAGGGCGCTGGGGGGGTGAGCGGTTACTGGCTAACAGTGTGAGGGAGCTGGATTAACATCAGTAGAGATACAGTCAGTAGCACAGGGCTCCGGGGGAGAGGTGTTACTGAGTGACATTGTGAGGGAGCTAGATTAACATCAGTAGAGATACAGTCAGTAACACAGTGCGCTGGGGGTTGAGGGGTTACTGAGTGACAGTGTGAGGGAGCTGGATTAGCATCAGTAGAGATACAGTCAGTAACACAGGTCGCTGGTGGAGGGGTTAATGAGTGACATTGTGAGAGAGCTGGATTGGCAACAGTACAGATACAGTCAGTAACACAGGGCGCTGGAGGGAGAGGGGTTACTGAGTGACAGTGTGATTGAGCTGTATTAACATCAGTAGAGATACAGTCAGTAACACAGGGTGCTGAGGGAGAGGGGTTACTGAGTGACAGTGTGAGGGAGCTGGATTAGCATCAGTAGAGATACCGTCAGTAACACAGGTTGATGGTGGAGGGGTTACCTAGTGACAGTGTGAGGGAGCTCGATCAACATCAGTAGAGATACAGTCAGTAACACAGGGTGCTGCGGGGAGATGGGTTACTGAGTGACAGTGTGAGGGAGCTGGATTAACATCAGTAGAGATACAGTCAGTAACATAGTGCGCTGGGGGGAGTGGGGTTATTGAGTGACAGTGTGAAGGAACTGGATTAACATCAGGAGAGATACAGTCAGTAACACAGGGTGCTGGGGGGAGTGGGGTTACTGAGTGACAGTGTGAGGGAGGCTGGATTAACATCAGTAGAGTTACAGTCAGTAAAAGAGGGCGCTGGGGGGGAGAGGGGTTACTTTGTAACAGTGTGAGGGAGCTGGATTAACATCAGTAGAGATACAGTCAGTAACACAGGGCGCTGGGGGGAGAGGGGTTACTGAGTGACAGTGTGAGGGAGCTGGATTAGCATCAGTAGAGATACAGTCAGTAACACAGGTCGCTGGTGGAGGGGTTAATGAGTGACAATGTGAGAGAGCTGGATTGGCAACAGTAGAGATACAGTCAGTAACACAGGGCGCTGGGGGGAGAGGGGTTACTGAGTGACAGTGTGATTGAGCTGGATTAACATCAGTAGAGATACAGTCAATAACACAGGACGCGGGGGGTGAGAGGGATTACTGAGTGACAGTGTGAGGGAGCTCGATTAACTTCAGTAGAGATACAGTCAGTAACACAGGTTGCTGGTGGAGGGGTTACTGAGTGACAGTGTGAGTGAGCTGAATTAACATGAGTAGAGACACAGTCAATAACACAGGGCGCTTGGGGGGAGAGGGGTTACTGTGTGACAGTGTGAGGGAGCTGGATTAGCATCAGTAGAGATTCAGTCAATAACACAGGTCGCTGGTGGAGGGGTTACTGAGTGACAGTGTGAGGGAGCTGGATTGGCATCAGAATAGATACAGTCAGTAACACAGGTCGCTGGTGGAGGGGTTACTGAGTGACAGTGTGAGGGATCTGGATTAACATCAGTAGAGATACAGTCAGTTATACAGGGCGCTTGGGGGGAGAGGGGTTACTGAGTGACAGTGTCAGGGAGATGGATTAACATCAGTAGAGATACAGTCAGTAACACAGGGCGTTGGGGGGAGAACTGTTACTGAGTGACAGTGTGAGGGAACTGGATTGGCATCAGTAGAGACACAGTCAGTAACACAGGTCGCCGGTGGAGGGGTTACTGAGTGACAGTGTGATGGAGCTGGATTAACATCAGTAGAGATACAGACAGTAACACAGGGCGCTGGGGGGTGAGGGGTTACTGAGTGACAGTGTGAGGGAACTGGATTAACATCAATAGAGATACAGTCAGTAACAAAGGGCGCTGGGAGGAGAGGGGTTACTGAGTGACAGTGTGAGGGAGCTGGATTAACATCAGTAGAGATACAGTCAGTAACACAGGGCGCTGGGGTGAAAGGATTTACTGAGTGACAGTGTGAGGGAGCTGGATTGGAATCAGTAGAGATACAGTCAGTAACACAGGTCACCGGTGGAGGGGTTACTGAGTGACAGTGTGAGGGAGCTGGATTAACATCAGTCGAGATACAGTCAGTAACACAGGGTGCTGTGGGGAGAGGGGATACTGAGTGACAGTGTGAGGGAGCTGGATTAACATCTGTAGAGATACAGTCAGTAACACAGGACGCATGGGGGAGAGGGGTTACTGAGTGACAGTGTCTGCGAGCTGGATTAACATCAGTAGATATACAGTCAGTAACACAGGGCGCTGGGGGGGTGAGCGGTTACTGGCTAACAGTGTGAGGGAGCTGGATTAACATCAGTAGAGATACAGTCAGTAGCACAGGGCTCCGGGGGAGAGGTGTTACTGAGTGACATTGTGAGGGAGCTAGATTAACATCAGTAGAGATACAGTCAGTAACACAGTGCGCTGGGGGTTGAGGGGTTACTGAGTGACAGTGTGAGGGAGCTGGATTAGCATCAGTAGAGATACAGTCAGTAACACAGGTCGCTGGTGGAGGGGTTAATGAGTGACATTGTGAGAGAGCTGGATTGGCAACAGTACAGATACAGTCAGTAACACAGGGCGCTGGAGGGAGAGGGGTTACTGAGTGACAGTGTGATTGAGCTGTATTAACATCAGTAGAGATACAGTCAGTAACACAGGGTGCTGAGGGAGAGGGGTTACTGAGTGACAGTGTGAGGGAGCTGGATTAGCATCAGTAGAGATACCGTCAGTAACACAGGTTGATGGTGGAGGGGTTACCTAGTGACAGTGTGAGGGAGCTCGATCAACATCAGTAGAGATACAGTCAGTAACACAGGGTGCTGCGGGGAGATGGGTTACTGAGTGACAGTGTGAGGGAGCTGGATTAACATCAGTAGAGATACAGTCAGTAACATAGTGCGCTGGGGGGAGTGGGGTTATTGAGTGACAGTGTGAAGGAACTGGATTAACATCAGGAGAGATACAGTCAGTAACACAGGGTGCTGGGAGGAGAGGGGCTACTGAGTGACAGTGTGAGGGAGCTGTATTAACATCAGTAGAGACACAGTCAGTAACACAGGGCACTGGTGGTGGAGGGGGTACTGAGTGACATTGTGAGGGAGCTGCATTGTCATGATTAGAGATACAGTCAGTAACACAGGTCGCTGGTGGAGGGGTTTCTGAGTGACAGTGTGAGGGAGCTGGATTAACATCAGTAGAGATACAGTCAGTAACACAGGGAGCTGGGGGGAGAGGGGTTACTTAGTGACAGTGTCTGGGAGCTCGATTAACATCAGTAGAGATACAGTCAATAACACAGGACGTGGGGGGGGAGAGGGATTACTGAGTGACAGTGTGAGGGAGCTCGATTAACTTCAGTAGAGATACAGTCAGTAACACAGGTTGCTGGTGGAGGGGTTACTGAGTGACAGTGTGAGTGAGCTGAATTAACATGAGTAGAGACACAGTCAATAACACAGGGCGCTTGGGGGGAGAGGGGTTACTGTGTGACAGTGTGAGGGAGCTGGATTAGCATCAGTAGAGATTCAGTCAATAACACAGGTCGCTGGTGGAGGGGTTACTGTGTGACAGTGTGAGGGAGCTGGATTGGCATCAGAATAGATACAGTCAGTAACACAGGTCGCTGGTGGAGGGGTTACTGAGTGACAGTGTGAGGGATCTGGATTAACATCAGTAGAGATACAGTCAGTTATACAGGGCGCTTGGGGGGAGAGGGGTTACTGAGTGACAGTGTCAGGGAGCTGGATTAACATCAGTAGAGATACAGTTAGTAATACAGGGTGCTTGGGGGAGAGGGGTTACTGATTGACAGTGTCAGGGAGATGGATTAACATCAGTAGAGATACAGTCAGTAACACAGGGCGTTGGGGGGAGAACTGTTACTGAGTGACAGTGTGAGGGAACTGGATTGGCATCAGTAGAGACACAGTCAGTAACACAGGTCGCCGGTGGAGGGGTTACTGAGTGACAGTGTGATGGAGCTGGATTAACATCAGTAGAGATACAGACAGTAACACAGGGCGCTGGGGGGTGAGGGGTTACTGAGTGACAGTGTGAGGGAACTGGATTAACATCAATAGAGATACAGTCAGTAACAAAGGGCGCTGGGAGGAGAGGGGTTACTGAGTGACAGTGTGAGGGAGCTGGATTAACATCAGTAGAGATACAGTCAGTAACACAGGGCGCTGGGGTGAAAGGATTTACTGAGTGACAGTGTGAGGGAGCCTGATTGGAATCAGTAGAGATACAGTCAGTTACACAGGTCACCGGTGGAGGGGTTACTGAGTGACAGTGTGAGGGAGCTGGATTAACATCAGTCGAGATACAGTCAGTAACACAGGGTGCTGTGGGGAGAGGGGATACTGAGTGACAGTGTGAGGGAGCTGGATTAACATCTGTAGAGATACAGTCAGTAACACAGGACGCAGGGGGGAGAGGGGTTACTGAGTGACAGTGTCTGCGAGCTGGATTAACATCAGTAGATATACAGTCAGTAACACAGGGCGCTGGGGGGGTGAGCGGTTACTGGCTAACAGTGTGAGGGAGCTGGATTAACATCAGTAGAGATACAGTCAGTAGCACAGGGCTCCGGGGGAGAGGTGTTACTGAGTGACATTGTGAGGGAGCTAGATTAACATCAGTAGAGATACAGTCAGTAACACAGTGCGCTGGGGGTTGAGGGGTTACTGAGTGACAGTGTGAGGGAGCTGGATTAGCATCAGTAGAGATACAGTCAGTAACACAGGTCGCTGGTGGAGGGGTTAATGAGTGACATTGTGAGAGAGCTGGATTGGCAACAGTACAGATACAGTCAGTAACACAGGGCGCTGGAGGGAGAGGGGTTACTGAGTGACAGTGTGATTGAGCTGTATTAACATCAGTAGAGATACAGTCAGTAACACAGGGTGCTGAGGGAGAGGGGTTACTGAGTGACAGTGTGAGGGAGCTGGATTAGCATCAGTAGAGATACCGTCAGTAACACAGGTTGATGGTGGAGGGGTTACCTAGTGACAGTGTGAGGGAGCTCGATCAACATCAGTAGAGATACAGTCAGTAACACAGGGTGCTGCGGGGAGATGGGTTACTGAGTGACAGTGTGAGGGAGCTGGATTAACATCAGTAGAGATACAGTCAGTAACATAGTGCGCTGGGGGGAGTGGGGTTATTGAGTGACAGTGTGAAGGAACTGGATTAACATCAGGAGAGATACAGTCAGTAACACAGGGTGCTGGGGGGAGTGGGGTTACTGAGTGACAGTGTGAGGGAGGCTGGATTAACATCAGTAGAGTTACAGTCAGTAAAAGAGGGCGCTGGGGGGGAGAGGGGTTACTTTGTAACAGTGTGAGGGAGCTGGATTAACATCAGTAGAGATACAGTCAGTAACACAGGGCGCTGGGGGGAGAGGGGTTACTGAGTGACAGTGTGAGGGAGCTGGATTAGCATCAGTAGAGATACAGTCAGTAACACAGGTCGCTGGTGGAGGGGTTAATGAGTGACAATGTGAGAGAGCTGGATTGGCAACAGTAGAGATACAGTCAGTAACACAGGGCGCTGGGGGGAGAGGGGTTACTGAGTGACAGTGTGATTGAGCTGGATTAACATCAGTAGAGATACAGTCAATAACACAGGACGCGGGGGGGGAGAGGGATTACTGAGTGACAGTGTGAGGGAGCTCGATTAACTTCAGTAGAGATACAGTCAGTAACACAGGTTGCTGGTGGAGGGGTTACTGAGTGACAGTGTGAGTGAGCTGAATTAACATGAGTAGAGACACAGTCAATAACACAGGGCGCTTGGGGGGAGAGGGGTTACTGTGTGACAGTGTGAGGGAGCTGGATTAGCATCAGTAGAGATTCAGTCAATAACACAGGTCGCTGGTGGAGGGGTTACTGAGTGACAGTGTGAGGGAGCTGGATTGGCATCAGAATAGATACAGTCAGTAACACAGGTCGCTGGTGGAGGGGTTACTGAGTGACAGTGTGAGGGATCTGGATTAACATCAGTAGAGATACAGTCAGTTATACAGGGCGCTTGGGGGGAGAGGGGTTACTGAGTGACAGTGTCAGGGAGCTGGATTAACATCAGTAGAGATACAGTTAGTAATACAGGGTGCTTGGGGGAGAGGGGTTACTGATTGACAGTGTCAGGGAGATGGATTAACATCAGTAGAGATACAGTCAGTAACACAGGGCGTTGGGGGGAGAACTGTTACTGAGTGACAGTGTGAGGGAACTGGATTGGCATCAGTAGAGACACAGTCAGTAACACAGGTCGCCGGTGGAGGGGTTACTGAGTGACAGTGTGATGGAGCTGGATTAACATCAGTAGAGATACAGACAGTAACACAGGGCGCTGGGGGGTGAGGGTTTACTGAGTGACAGTGTGAGGGAACTGGATTAACATCAATAGAGATACAGTCAGTAACAAAGGGCGCTGGGAGGAGAGGGGTTACTGAGTGACAGTGTGAGGGAGCTGGATTAACATCAGTAGAGATACAGTCAGTAACACAGGGCGCTGGGGTGAAAGGATTTACTGAGTGACAGTGTGAGGGAGCTGGATTGGAATCAGTAGAGATACAGTCAGTAACACAGGTCACCGGTGGAGGGGTTACTGAGTGACAGTGTGAGGGAGCTGGATTAACATCAGTCGAGATACAGTCAGTAACACAGGGTGCTGTGGGGAGAGGGGATACTGAGTGACAGTGTGAGGGAGCTGGATTAACATCTGTAGAGATACAGTCAGTAACACAGGACGCAGGGGGGAGAGGGGTTACTGAGTGACAGTGTCTGCGAGCTGGATTAACATCAGTAGATATACAGTCAGTAACACAGGGCGCTGGGGGGGTGAGCGGTTACTGGCTAACAGTGTGAGGGAGCTGGATTAACATCAGTAGAGATACAGTCAGTAGCACAGGGCTCCGGGGGAGAGGTGTTACTGAGTGACATTGTGAGGGAGCTAGATTAACATCAGTAGAGATACAGTCAGTAACACAGTGCGCTGGGGGTTGAGGGGTTACTGAGTGACAGTGTGAGGGAGCTGGATTAGCATCAGTAGAGATACAGTCAGTAACACAGGTCGCTGGTGGAGGGGTTAATGAGTGACATTGTGAGAGAGCTGGATTGGCAACAGTACAGATACAGTCAGTAACACAGGGCGCTGGAGGGAGAGGGGTTACTGAGTGACAGTGTGATTGAGCTGTATTAACATCAGTAGAGATACAGTCAGTAACACAGGGTGCTGAGGGAGAGGGGTTACTGAGTGACAGTGTGAGGGAGCTGGATTAGCATCAGTAGAGATACCGTCAGTAACACAGGTTGATGGTGGAGGGGTTACCTAGTGACAGTGTGAGGGAGCTCGATCAACATCAGTAGAGATACAGTCAGTAACACAGGGTGCTGCGGGGAGATGGGTTACTGAGTGACAGTGTGAGGGAGCTGGATTAACATCAGTAGAGATACAGTCAGTAACATAGTGCGCTGGGGGGAGTGGGGTTATTGAGTGACAGTGTGAAGGAACTGGATTAACATCAGGAGAGATACAGTCAGTAACACAGGGTGCTGGGGGGAGTGGGGTTACTGAGTGACAGTGTGAGGGAGGCTGGATTAACATCAGTAGAGTTACAGTCAGTAAAAGAGGGCGCTGGGGGGGAGAGGGGTTACTTTGTAACAGTGTGAGGGAGCTGGATTAACATCAGTAGAGATACAGTCAGTAACACAGGGCGCTGGGGGGAGAGGGGTTACTGAGTGACAGTGTGAGGGAGCTGGATTAGCATCAGTAGAGATACAGTCAGTAACACAGGTCGCTGGTGGAGGGGTTAATGAGTGACAATGTGAGAGAGCTGGATTGGCAACAGTAGAGATACAGTCAGTAACACAGGGCGCTCGGGGGAGAGGGGTTACTGAGTGACAGTGTGATTGAGCTGGATTAACATCAGTAGAGTTACAGTCAGTAACAGAGGGCGCTGGGGGGGAGAGGGGTTACTGAGTAACTGTGTGAGGGAGCTGGATTAACATCAGTTGAGATACAGGCAGTAACACAGGGCGCTGGGAGGAGAGGGGCTACTGAGTGACAGTGTGAGGGAGCTGTATTAACATCAGTAGAGACACAGTCAGTAACACAGGGCACTGGTGGTGGAGGGGGTACTGAGTGACATTGTGAGGGAGCTGCATTGTCATGATTAGAGATACAGTCAGTAACACAGGTCGCTGGTGGAGGGGTTTCTGAGTGACAGTGTGAGGGAGCTGGATTAACATCAGTAGAGATACAGTCAGTAACACAGGGAGCTGGGGGGAGAGGGGTTACTTAGTGACAGTGTCTGGGAGCTCGATTAACATCAGTAGAGATACAGTCAATAACACAGGACGCGGGGGGGGAGAGGGATTACTGAGTGACAGTGTGAGGGAGCTCGATTAACTTCAGTAGAGATACAGTCAGTAACACAGGTTGCTGGTGGAGGGGTTACTGAGTGACAGTGTGAGTGAGCTGAATTAACATGAGTAGAGACACAGTCAATAACACAGGGCGCTTGGGGGGAGAGGGGTTACTGTGTGACAGTGTGAGGGAGCTGGATTAGCATCAGTAGAGATTCAGTCAATAACACAGGTCGCTGGTGGAGGGGTTACTGAGTGACAGTGTGAGGGAGCTGGATTGGCATCAGAATAGATACAGTCAGTAACACAGGTCGCTGGTGGAGGGGTTACTGAGTGACAGTGTGAGGGATCTGGATTAACATCAGTAGAGATACAGTCAGTTATACAGGGCGCTTGGGGGGAGAGGGGTTACTGAGTGACAGTGTCAGGGAGCTGGATTAACATCAGTAGAGATACAGTTAGTAATACAGGGTGCTTGGGGGAGAGGGGTTACTGATTGACAGTGTCAGGGAGATGGATTAACATCAGTAGAGATACAGTCAGTAACACAGGGCGTTGGGGGGAGAACTGTTACTGAGTGACAGTGTGAGGGAACTGGATTGGCATCAGTAGAGACACAGTCAGTAACACAGGTCGCCGGTGGAGGGGTTACTGAGTGACAGTGTGATGGAGCTGGATTAACATCAGTAGAGATACAGACAGTAACACAGGGCGCTGGGGGGTGAGGGGTTACTGAGTGACAGTGTGAGGGAACTGGATTAACATCAATAGAGATACAGTCAGTAACAAAGGGCGCTGGGAGGAGAGGGGTTACTGAGTGACAGTGTGAGGGAGCTGGATTAACATCAGTAGAGATACAGTCAGTAACACAGGGCGCTGGGGTGAAAGGATTTACTGAGTGACAGTGTGAGGGAGCTGGATTGGAATCAGTAGAGATACAGTCAGTAACACAGGTCACCGGTGGAGGGGTTACTGAGTGACAGTGTGAGGGAGCTGGATTAACATCAGTAGAGATACAGTCAGTAACACAGGGCGCTGGGGGGTGAGAGGTTACTGACTGACAGTGAGAGGGAGCTGTATTAACATCAGTAGAAATACAGTCAGTAACACAGGGCAGTGGTGTTGGAGGGGTTACTGAGTGACAATGTGATGGAGCTGGATTAACATCAGTGGAGATGCAGTCCGTAACACAGGGTGCTGTGGGGAGAGGGGTTACTGAGTAACAGTGTGAGGGAGCTGGATTAACATCAGTAGAGATACAGTCAGTAACACAGGGCGCTGGGGGGAGAGGGGTTATTGATTGCCAGTGTGAAGGAGCTGGATTAACATCAGTCGAGATACAGTCAGTAACACAGGGTGCTGGGGGGAGAGGGGTTACTGAGTGACAGTGTGCGGGAGGCTGTATTAACATCAGTAGAGATAAAGTCAGTAACACTGGTCGCTGGTGGAGGGGTTACTGAGTGACAGTGTGAGGGAGCTGCATTGGCATCAGTAGAGATACAGTCAGTAACACAGGCTGCTGGTGGAGGGGTTACTGAGTGACAGTGTGAGGGAGCTGGATGGGCGTCAGTAGAGATACAGTCAGTAACACAGGTCGCTGGTGGAGGGGTTACTGAGTGACAGTTTGATGGAGCTGGATTAGCATCAGTAGAGTTACAGTCAGTAACAGAGGGCGCTGGGGGGAGAGGGGTTACTGAGTGACAATGTGAGGGAGCTGGATTAACATCAGTAGAGATACAGTCAGTAACACAGGGTGCTGTGGGGAGAGGGATTACTGAGTGACAGTGTGAGGGAGCTGGATTAACATCAGTAGAGATACAGTCATTAACACAGGGTGCAGGGGGAGAGGGCTTACTGAGTGACAGTGTGAGGGTGCTAGATTAACATCAGTAGAGATACAGTCAGTTACACAGGGCGCTGGGGGAGAAGGGTTACTGAGTGACAGTGTGGGGGAGCTCGATTAACATCAGTCGAGATACAGTCAGTAACACAGGGCTTGGGGGGAGAGGGGATACTGAGTGACAGTGAAGGGAACTGGATTAACATCAGTAGAGATACAGTCAGTAACACTGGGTGCTGAGGGAGAGGGGTTACTGAGTGACTGTGTGAGGGAGCTGGATTGGCAACAATAGAGATAGAGTCAGTAACACAGGGCGCTGGAGGGAGAGGGGTTACTGAGTGACAGTGTGATTGAGCTGGATTAACATCAGTAGAGTTACAGTCAGTAACAGAGGGCGCTGGGGGGGAGAGGGGTTACTGAGTAACAGTGTGAGGGAGCTGGATTAACATCAGTTGAGATACAGTCAGTAACACAGGGCGCTGGGGGGAGAGGGGTTACTGAGTGACAGTGTGAGGGAGCTGGATTAGCATCAGTAGAGATACCGTCAGTAACACAGGTTGCTGGTGGAGGGGTTACCTAGTGACAGTGTGAGGGAGCTCGATCAACATCAGTAGAGATACAGTCAGTAACACAGGGTGCTGCGGGGAGATGGGTTACTGACTGACAGTGTGAGGGAGCTGGATTAACATCAGTAGAGATACAGTCAGTAACATAGGGCGCTGGGGGGAGTGGGGTTATTGAGTGACAGTGTGAAGGAACTGGATTAACATCAGGAGAGATACAGTCAGTAACACAGGGTGCTGGGGGGAGTGGGGTTACTGAGTGACAGTGTGAGGGAGGCTGGATTAACATCAGTAGAGTTACAGTCAGTAACAGAGGGCGCTGGGGGGGAGAGGGGTTACTGAGTAACAGTGTGAGGGAGCTGGATTAACATCAGTTGTGATACAGTCAGTAACACAGGGCGCTGGGAGGAGAGGGGCTACTGAGTGACAGTGTGAGGGAGCTGGATTAACATCAGTAGAGATACAGTCAGTAACGCAGTGCGCTGGGGGGAGAGAGGTTACTGAGTGACGTTGTGAGGGAGCTGTATTAACATCAGTAGAGATACAGTCAGTAACACAGGGCACTGGTGTTGGAGGGGGTACTGAGTGACAGTGTGAGGGAGCTGCATTGGCATGATTAGAGATACAGTCAGTAACACAGGTCGCTGGTGGAGGGGTTACTGAGTGACAGTGTGAGGGAGCTGGATTAACATCAGTAGAGATACAGTCAGTAACACAGGGAGCTGGGGGGAGAGGGGTTACTTAGTGACAGTGTGAGGGAGCTGTATTAACATCAGTAGAGATACAGTCAGTAACACAGGGCACTGGTGGTGGAGGGGGTACTGAATGACAGTGTGAGCGAGCTGCATTGGCATGATTAGAGATACAATCAGTAACACAGGTCGCTGGTGGAGGGGTTAATGAGTGACAGTGTGAGGGAGCTGGATTAACATCAGTAGAGATACAGTCAGTAACACAGGTCGCTGGTGGAGGGGTTACTGAGTGACAGTGTGAGGGAGCTGAATTAACATCAGTAGAGATACAGTCAGTAACACAGGGCGCTTGGGGGGAGAGGGGTTACTGTGTGACAGTGTGAGGGAGCTGGATTAGCATCAGTAGAAATTCAGTCAGTAACACAGGTCGCTGGTGGAGGGGTTACTGAGTGACAGTGTGAGGGAGCTGCATTGGCATCAGTAGAGATACAGTCAGTAATACAGGGCGCTTGGGGGCAGAGGGGTTACTGATTGACAGTGTGAGGGAGCTGGATTAACATCAGTAGAGATACAGTCAGTAATACAGGGCGCTTGGGGGAGAGGGGTTACTGAGTGACAGTGTCAGGGAGCTGGAGTAACATCAGTAGAGATACAGTCAGTAACATAGGGCGCTGGGGGGAGAAGGGTTACTGAGTGACAGTGTGAGGGAGCTGGATTAACATCAGTAGAGATACAGTCAGTAACACAGGGTGCTGAGGGAGAGGGGTTGCTGAGTGACAGTGTGAGGGAGCTGGATTAGCATCTGTAGAGATACAGTTAGTAACACACGTAGCTGGTGGAGGGGTTACTGAGTGACAGTGTGAGGGAGCTGGATTGGCATCAGTAGAGATACAGTCAGTAACACAGGTCGCTGATGGAGCGGATACTGAGTGATAGTGTGAGGGAGCTGGATTAACATCAGTAGAGATACAGTCAGTAACACAGGGTGCTGTGGGGAGAGGGGATACTGAGTGACAGTGTGAGGGAGCTGGATTAACATCTGTAGATATACAGTCAGTAACACAGGGCGCAGGGGGGAGAGGGGTTACTGAGTGACAGTGTGAGGGAGCTGGATTAACATCAGTAGAGATACAGTCAGTAACACAGGGCGCTGGGGGGGTGAGTGGTTACTGGCTAACAGTGTGAGGGAGCTGGATTAACATCAGTAGAGATACAGTCAGTAGCACAGTGCTCTGGGGGAGAGGGGTTACTGAGTGACAGTGTGAGGGAGCTAGATTAACATCAGTAGAGATACAGTCAGTAACACAGGGCGCTGGGGGGTGAGGGGTTACTGAGTCACAGTGTGAGGGAGCTGGATTAGCATCAGTAGAGATACAGTCAGTAACACAGGTCGCTGGTGGAGGGGTTAATGAGTGACAGTGTGAGAGAGCTGGATTGGCAACAGTAGAGATACAGTCAGTAACACAGGGCGCTGGAGGGAGAGGGGTTACTGAGTGACAGTGTGATTGAGCTGGATTAACATCAGTAGAGATACAGTCATTAACACAGGGTGCTGAGGGAGAGGGGTTACTGACTGACAGTGTGAGGGAGCTGGATTAACATCAGTAGAGATACAGTCAGTAACATAGTGCGCTGGGGGGAGTGGGGTTATTGAGTGACAGTGTGAAGGAACTGGATTAACATCAGGAGAGATACAGTCAGTAACACAGGGTGCTGGGGGGAGTGGGGTTACTGAGTGACAGTGTGAGGGAGGCTGGATTAACATCTGTAGAGTTACAGTCAGTAAAAGAGGGCGCTGGGGGGGAGAGGGGTTACTGAGTAACAGTGTGAGGGAGCTGGATTAACATCAGTTGAGATACAGTCAGTAACACAGGGCGCTGGGGGGAGAGGGGTTACTGAGTGACAGTGTGAGGGAGCTGGATTAGCATCAGTAGAGATACAGTCAGTAACACAGGTCGCTGGTGGAGGGGTTAATGAGTGACAGTGTGAGAGAGCTGGATTGGCAACAGTAGAGATACAGTCAGTAACACAGGTCGCTGGGGGGAGAGGGGTTACTGAGCGACAGTGTGATTGAGCTGGATTAACATCAGTAGAGATACAGTCAGTAACACAGGGTGCTGAGGGAGAGGGGTTACTGAGTGACAGTGTGAGGGAGCTCGATCAACATCAGTAGAGATACAGTCAGTAACACAGGGTGCTGGGAGGAGAGGGGTTACTGAGTGACAGTGTGAGGGAGCTGGATTAACATCAGTAGAGATTCAGTCAGTAACACAGGGCGCTGGGGGGAGAGGAGTTACTGAGTGACAGTGTGAGGGAGCTGGATTGGAATCAGTAGAGATACAGTCAGTAACACAGGTCGCCGGTGGAGGAATTAATGAGTGACAGTGTGAGGTAGCTGGATTAACATCAGTAGAGATACAGTCAGTAACTCAGTGCGCTGGGGGGTGAGAGGTTACTGACTGACAGTGAGAGGGAGCTGTAGTAACATCAGTAGAAATACAGTCAGTAACACACGGCGGTGGTGGTGGAGGGGTTACTGGGTGACAGTTTGAGGGCGCTAGATTAACATCAGTAGAGATTCAGTCAGTAACACAGGGCGTTGGGGGGAGAACTGTTACTGAGTGACAGTGTGAGGGAACTGGATTGGCATCAGTAGAGACACAGTCAGTAACACAGGTCGCCGGTGGAGGGGTTACTGAGTGACAGTGTGATGGAGCTGGATTAACATCAGTAGAGATACAGTCAGTAACACAGGGCGCTGGGGGGTGAGGGGTTACTGAGTGACAGTGTGAGGGAGCTGGATTAACATCAGTGGAGGTACAATCAGTAACACAGGGCGCTGGGGGGAGAGGAGTTACTGAGTGACAGTGTGAGGGAGCTGGATTGGAATCAGTAGAGATACAGTCAGTAACACAGGTCGCCGGTGGAGGGATTACTGAGTGACAGTGTGAGGGAACTGGATTGGCATCAGTAGAGACACAGTCAGTAACACAGGTCGCCGGTGGAGGGGTTACTGAGTGACAGTGTGATGGAGCTGGATTAACATCAGTAGAGATACAGTCAGTAACACAGGGCGCTGGGGGGAGAGGGGTTACTGAGTGACAGTGAACGGAGCAGGATTAACATCAGTAGAGATACAGTCAGTAACACAGGGTGCTGAGGGGAGAGGGGTTACTGAGTGACCGTGTGCGGGAGGCTGTATTAACATCAGTAGAGATGAAGTCAGTAACACTGGTCGCTGGTGGAGGGGTTACTGAGTGACAGTGTGAGGGAGCTGCATTGGCATCAGTAGAGATACAGTCAGTAACACAGGTTGCTGGTGGAGGGGTTACTGAGTGACAGCGTGAGGGAGCTGGATGGGCGTCAGTAGAGATACAGTCAGCATCACAGGTCGCTGGTGGAGGGATTACTGAGTGACAGTTTGATGGAGCTGGATTAGCATGAGTAGAGTTACAGTCAGTAACACAGGGCGCTGGGGGGAGAGGGGTTACTGAGTGACAGTGTGAGGGAGCTGGATTAACATCAGTAGAGATACAGTCAGTAACACAGGGTTCTGTGGGGGGAGGGATTACTGAGTGACAGTGTGAGGGAGCTGGATTAACATCAGTAGAGATACAGTCATTAACACAGGGCGCTGGGGGGAGAGGGCTTACTGAGTGACAGTGTGAGGGAGCTAGATTAACATCAGTAGAGATACAGTCAGTTACACAGGGCGCTGGGTGAGAAGGGTTACTGAGTGACAGTGTGGGGGAGCTCGATTAACATCAGTAGAGATACAGTCAGTAACACAGGGCTTGGGGGGAGAGGGGTTACTGAGTGACAGTGAAGGGAACTGTATTAACATCAGTTGAGATACAGTCAGTAACACTGGGTGCTGAGGGAGAGAGGTTACTGAGTGACAGTGTGAGGGAGCTGGATTAGCATCAGTAGAGATACAGTCAGTAACACAGGTCGCTGGTGGAGCGGTTACTGAGTGACAGTGTGAGGGAGCTGGATTAACATCAGTAGAGATACAGTCAGTAACACAGGGTGCTGTGGGGAGAGGGGTTACTGAGTGACAGTGTGAAGGTGCTGGATTAACATCAGTAGAGATACAGTCAGTAACACAGGGTGCTGGGGTGAGAGGGGTTACTGAGTGACAGTGTGCGGGAGGCTGTATTAACATCAGCAGAGATACAGTCAGTAACAGAGGGCGCTGGGGGGGTGAGGGGCCACTGAGTAACAGTGTGAGGGAGCTGGATTAACATCAGTAGAGATACAGTCAGTAACACAGGGCGCTGGGAGGAGAGGGGCTACTGAGTGACAGTTTGAGGGAGCTTCATTAACATCAGTAGAGATACAGTCAGTAACACAGGGCGCTGGGGGGAGAGGGGTTACTGAGTGACAGTGTGAGGGAGCTGGATTAACATCAGTAGAGATACAGTCAGTAACACAGGGTGCTGAGGGAGAGGGGTTACTGAGTGACAGTGTGAGGGAGCTGGATTAGCATCAGTATAGATACAGTCAGTAACACAGGTCGCTGGTGGAGGTGTTACTGAGTGACAGTGTGAGGGAGCTGCATTGGCATGAGTAGAGAGACAGTCAGTAACACAGGTGGCTGGTGGAGGGGTTACTGAGTGACAGTGTGAGGGAGCTGGATTGGCAGCAGTAGAGATACAGTCAGTAACACAGGTCGCTGGTGGAGGGGTTACTGAGTGACAGTGTGAGGGAGCTGGATTAACATCAGTAGAGATACTGTCAGTAACAGAGGGCCCTGGGGGTGAGGGGTTACTGAGTGACAGTGTGAGGGAGCTGTATTAACATCCGTAGAGATACAGTCTGTAACACAGGGAGCTGGGGGGAGAGGGGTTACTTAGGTACAGCGTGAGGGAGCTGTATTAACATCCGTAGAGATACAGTCTGTAACACAGGGAGCTGGGGGGAGAGGGGTTACTTAGGTACAGTGTGAGGGAGCTGGATTAACATCAGTAGAGATACAGTCAGTAATAGGATGCTGGGGGGAGAGTGCTTACTGAGTAACAGTGTGGGGGAGCTGGATTAACATCAGTAGAGATACAGTCAGTGACACAGGGCGCTGGGAGGAGAGGGGTTACTGAGTGACAGTGTGAGGGAGCTAGATTAACATCAGTAGAGATACAGTCAGTAACACAGGGCGCTGGGTGGAGAGGGGTTACTGAGTGACAGTGTGAGGGAGCTAGATTGGAATCAGTAGAGATACAGTCAGTAACACAGGGCGCTGGGGGGAGAGGGGTTATTGAGTGACAGTGTGAGGGACCTGGATTAACATCAGTAGAGATACTGTCAGTAACACAGGGTGCTGTGGGGAGAGGGTTTACTCAGTGACAGTGTGAGTAAGCTGGATTAACATCAGTAGAGATACAGTCAGTAACACAGGGGGCTGAGGGAGAGGGGTTACTGAGTTACAGTGTGAGGGAGCTGGATTGGCATGAGTAGAGACACAGTCAGTAACACAGGTCGCTGGTGGAGAGGTTACTGAGTGACAGTGTGAGGGAGCTGGATTGGCATCAGTAGAGATACAATCAGTAACACAGGTCGCTGGTGGAGGGGTTACTGAGTGAAAGTGTGTGGGAGCTGGATTAACATCAGTAGAGATACAGTCAGTGACACAGGGCGCTGTGGGGAGAGGGGTTACTGAGTGATAGTGTGAGGGAGCTGGATTAACATCAGTAGCGATACAGTCAGTAACACAGAGCTCTGGGGGGAGACGGGTTACTGGGTGACAGTGTGAGGGAGCTGGATTAACATCAGTAGTGATACAGTCAGTTATACATGGCGCTGGGGGGTGAGAGTTTACTGAGTGACAGTGTGAGGGAGGCTGGATTAACATCATTAGAAATACAGTCAGTAAAAGAGGACGCTGGGGGGAGAGGGGTTACTGAGTAACAGTGTGAGGGAGCTGGATTAACATTAATAGAGATACAGTCAGTAACAGAGGGCGCTGCGAGGGGAGAGGGGTTACTGAGTGACAATGTGAGGGAGCTGGATTAACGTCAGTAGAGATACAGTCAGTAACACAGGGCGCTGGTGGTGGATGGGTTACTGAGTGATAGTGTGAGGGAGCTAGATTAACATCAGTAGAGATACAGTCAGTAACACAGGGCACTGGGGGAGAGGGGTTACTGAGTGACAGTGTGAGGGAGCTGGATTAACATCAGTAGAGATACAGTCAGTAACACAGGGTGCTGAGGGAGAGGGGTTGCTGAGTGACAGTGTGAGGGAGCTGGATTGGCATCAGTAGAGATACAGTCAGTAACACAGGTCGCTGATGGAGCGGGTACTGAGTGACAGTGTGAGGGAGCTGGATTAACATCAATAGAGATACAGTCAGTAACACAGGGCAAAATAAAAACAGAATTACCTGGAAAAACTCAGCAAGTCTGGCAGCATCGGCGGAGAAGAAATCAGTCAACGTTTCGAGCCCTCATGGCCCTTCAGCAGAACTGATACAGTCAGTAACACAGGGTGCTGAGGGAGAGGGGTTACTGAGTGACAGTGTGAGGGAGCTGGATTAGCATCAGTAGAGATTCCGTCAGTAACACAGGTCGCTGGTGGAGGGGTTACTGAGTGACAGTGTGAGGGAGCTGGATTAACATCAGCAGAGATACTGTCAATAACAGAGGGCCCTGGGGGTGAGGGGTTACTGAGTGACAGTGTGAGGGAGCTGTATTAACATCCGTAGAGATACAGTCTGTAACACAGGGAGCTGGGGGGAGAGGGGTTACTTAGGCACAGTGTGAGGGAGCTGTATTAACATCCGTAGAGATACAGTCTGTAACACAGGGAGCTGGTGGGAGAGGGGTTACTTAGGTACAGTGTGAGGGAGCAGGATTAACATCAGTAGAGATACAGTCAGTAATAGGATGCTGGGGGGAGAGTGGTTACTGAGTAACAGTGTGGGGGAGCTGGATTAACATCAGTAGAGATACAGTCAGTAACACAGGGCGCTGGGTGGGGAGAGGAGCTACTGAGTGACAATGTGAGGGAGTTGGATTAACATCAGTAGAGATACAGTCAGTAACACAGGGCGCTGGGGGGAGAGGGCTTACTGAGTGACAGTGTGAGGAGCTGGATTAACATCAGTAGAGATACATTCAGTAACACAGGGCGCTGGGGGGAGAGGGGTTACTGAGTGACAGTGTGAGGGAGCTGGATTAACATCAGTAGAGATACAGTCAGTAATAGGATGCTGGGGGGAGAGTGGTTACTGAGTAACAGTGTGGGGGAGCTGGATTAACATCAGTAGAGATACAGTCAGTAACACAGGGCGCTGGGTGGGGAGAGGAGCTACTGAGTGACAATGTGAGGGAGTTGGATTAACATCAGTAGAGATACAGTCAGTAACACAGGGCGCTGGGGGGAGAGGGGTTACTGAGTGACAGTGTGAGGGAGCTGGATTAACATCAGTAGAGATACAGTCAGTAACACAGGGCGCTGGGGGGGAGAGGGGATACTGAGGGACAGTGTGAGGGAGCTCGATTAACATCAGTAGAGATACAGTCAGTAACACAGGGCACTGGGGGGAAAGGGGTAACTGGATATCAGTGTGAGGGAGCTGGATTAACATCAGTGGAAATACAGTCAGTAGCACAGGGCGCTGGAGGAGAGGGGTTACTGAGTGACAGTGAGAGAGCTGGATTAACATCAGTAGAGATACAGACAGTAACAGGGCGCTGGGGGGAGAGGGGTTACTGAGTGACAGTGAGAGAGCTGGATTAACATCAGTAGAGATACAGACAGTAACAGGGCGCTGGGGGGAGAGGGGTTACTGAGTGAAAGTGTGAGGGAGCTGGACTAACATCAGTAGAGATACTGTCAGTAACAGAGGGCGCTGTGGGGAGAGGGGTTACTGAGTGCCAGTGTGAGGGAGCTGTATTAACATCCGTAGACATACAGTCAGTAACACAGGGGGCTGGGGGGAGAGGGGTTACTGAGTGACAGTGTGAGGGAGCTGAATTAACATCAGTAGAGATACAGTCAGTAACACAGGGCGCTGGGGAGAGAGGGGTTACTGAGTGACAGTGTGAGGGAGGCTGGATTAACATCAGTAGAGATACAGTCAGTAACAGGACGCTGGGGGGAGAGGGCTTACTGAGTAACAGTGTGGGGGAGCTGGATTTTCATCAATAGAGATACAGTCAGTAACACAGGGCGCTTTGGGGGGAGAGGAGCTACTGAGTGACAATGTGAGGGTGCTGGATTAACATCAGTAGAGATACAGTCAGTAACACAGGGCGCTGGGGGGAGAGGGGTTACTGAGTGACAGTGTGAGGGAGCTGGATTAACATCAGGTGAGATACATTCAGTAACATAGGGCGCTGGGGGGAGAGGGGTTACTGAGTGACAGTGTGAGGGAGCTGGATTAACATCAGTAGTGATACAGTCAGTAACACAGGGCACTGGGGGGGTGAGGGGTTACTGAGTGACAGTGTGAGGGAGCTGGATTAACATCAGTAGTGATACAGTCAGTAACACAGGGCACTGGGGGGAAAGGGGTTACTGGATATCAGTGTGAGGGAGCTGGACTAACATCAGTAGAGATGCAGTCAGTAGCACAGGGCGCTGGGGGGAGAGGGGTTACTGAGTGACAGTGAGAGCGCTGGATTAACATCAGTAGAGATACAGTCAGTAACACAGGGCTCTGGGGGGAGAGGGGTTACTGAGTGAAAGTGTGAGGGAGCTGGACTAACATCAGTAGAGATACAGTCAGTAGCACAGGGTGCTGGGGGGAGAGGGGTTACTGAGTGACAGTGTGAAGGAGCTGGATAAACATGAGTAGAGATACAGTCAGTAACACAGGGCGCTGGGGGGAGAGTGGTTACTGAGTGACAGTGTGAGGGAGCTGGATTAACATCAGTCGAGATACAGTCAGTAACACAGGGCGCTGGGGGGAGAGAGGTTACTGAGTGAAAGTGTGAGGGATCTGGACTAACATCAGTAGAGATACAGTCAGTAGCACAGGGCGCTGGGGGAGTGAGGGGTTACTGAGTGACAGTGTGAAGGAGCTGGATAAATATGAGTAGAGATACAGTCAGTAACACAGGACGCTGGGGGGAGAGGGATTACTGAGTGACAGTATGAGGGAGCTGGATTAACATCTGTAGCGATGCAGTCAGTAACACAGGGCGTTGGGGGGTGAGTGGTTACTGAGTGACAGTATGAGGGAGCTGGATTAACATCAGTAGAGATACAGTCAGTAACACAGGGCGCTGGGGTGTGAGGGGTTACTGAGTGACAGTGTGAGGGAACTGGATTAACATCAGTAGAGATAAAGTCAGTAACACAGGGCGCTGGGAGTAGAGAGGTTACTGAGTGACAGTGTGAGGGAGCTGCATTAACATCAGTAGAGATACAGTCAGTAACACAGGGCGCTGGGGGGAGAGGGGTTACTGAGTGAAACTGTGAGGGAGCTGGACTAACATCAGTAGAGATACTGTCAGTAACAGAGGGTGCTGTGGGGAGAGGGGTTACTGAGTGACAGTGTGAGGGAGCTGCATTAACATCCGTAGAGATACAGTCAGTAACACAGGGAGCTGGGGGGAGAGGGCTTACTGAGTGACAGTGTGAGGGAGCTGGATTAACATCAGTAGAGATACAGTCAGTAACACAGGGTGCTGGGGGGAGAGGGGTTACTGAGTGACAGTGTGAGGGAGGCTGGATTAACATCAGTAGAGATACAGTCAGTAACACAGGGCGTTGGGGAGAGCGGGGTTACTGAGTGACAGTGTGAGGGAGCTGGTTTAACATCAGTAGAGATACAGTCACTAACACAGGGTGCTGGGGGGAGAGGCGTTACTGAGTGACAGTGTGAGGGAGGCTGGATTAACTTCAGTAGAGATACAGTCAGTAACAGGACGCTGGGGGGAGAGGTCTTACTGAGTAACAGTGTGGGGGAGCTGGATTTACATCAGTAGAGATACAGTCAGTAACACAGGGCGCTGGGGGCAAGGGGTTACTGAGTGACAATGTGAGGGAGCTGGATTAACATCAGCAGAGATACAGTCAGTAACACAGGGCGCTGGGGAGAGAGCGGTTACTGAGTGACAGTGTGAGGGAGCTGGATTAACATCAGTAGAAATACATTCAGTAACACAGGGCGCTGGAGGGAGAGGGGTTACTGAGTGACAGTGTGAGGGAGCTGGATTAACATCAGTAGAGATACAGTCAGTAACACAGGGCGCCGGGGGGGAGAGGGGTTACTGAGTGACAGTTTGAGGGAGCTGGATTAACATCAGTAGAGATACAGTCAGTAACACAGGGCGCTGGGGGGAGAGGGGTTACTGAGTGAAAGTGTGACGGAGCTGGACTAACATCAGTAGAGATACAGTCAGTAACACAGGGCGCTGGGGGGGAGTGGGGTTACTGAGTGACAGTGTGAGGGAACTGGATTAACATCAATAGAGATACAGTCAGTAACACAGGGCGCTGGGATGAGAGGGGTTACCCAGTGACAGTGTGAGGGAGCTAGATTAACATCAGTAGAGATACAGTCAGTAACACAGGGCGCTGGGGGGAGAGGGGTTACTGAGTGACAGTGTGAGGGAGCTAGATTGGAATCAGTAGAGATACAGTCAGTAACACAGGTTGCCGGTGGAGGGGTTGCTGAGTGCCAGTGTGAGGGAGCTGGATTAACATCAGTAGAGATACAGTCAGTAACACAGGGCGCTGGGGGGAGAGGGGTTATTGAGTGACAGTGTGAGGGACCTGGATTAACATCAGTAGAGATACTGTCAGTAACACAGCGTGCTGTGGGGAGAGGGTTTACTCAGTGACAGTGTGAGTGAGCTGGATTAACATCAGTAGAGTTACAGTCAGTAACACAGGGGGCTGAGGGAGAGGGGTTACTGAGTTACAGTGTGAGGGAGCTGGATTGGCATGAGTAGAGATACAGTCAGTAACACAGGTCGCTGGTGGAGAGGTTACTGAGTGACAGTGTGAGGGAGCTGGATTGGCATCAGTAGAGATACAATCAGTAACACAGGTCGCTGGTGGAGGGGTTACTGAGTGACAGTGTGAGGGAGCTGGATTAACATCAGTAGAGATACAGTCAGTAACACAGGGCGCTGGGGGGAGAGGTGTTACTGAGTGACAGTGTGTGGGAGCTGGATTAACATCAGTAAAGATACAGTCAGTGACACAGGGCGCTGTGGGGAGAGGGGTTACTGAGGGACAGTGTGAGGGATCTGGATTAACATCAGTAGCGATACAGTCAGTAACACAGGGCGCTGGGGGGAGACGGGTTACTGGGTGACAGTGTGAGGGAGCTGGATTAACATCAGTAGTGATACAGTCAGTTATACATGGCGCTGGGGGGTGAGAGTTTACTGAGTGACAGTGTGAGGGAGGCTGGATTAACATCATTAGAAATACAGTCAGTAAAAGAGGACGCTGGGGGGAGAGGGGTTACTGAGTAACAGTGTGAGGGAGCTGGATTAACATTAATAGTGATACAGTCAGTAACACAGGGCGCTGGGAGGGGAGAGGGGTTACTGAGTGACAATGTGAGGGAGCTGGATTAACGTCAGTAGAGATACAGTCAGTAACACAGGGCGCTGGTGGTGGATGGGTTACTGAGTGATAGTGTGAGGGAGCTAGATTAACATCAGTAGAGATACAGTCAGTAACACAGGGCACTGGGGGAGAGGGGTTACTGAGTGACAGTGTGAGGGAGCTGGATTAACATCATTAGAGATAGAGTCAGTAACACAGGGTGCTGAGGGAGAGGGGTTGCTGAGTGACAGTGTGAGGGAGCTGGATTAGCATCTGTAGAGATACAGTCAGTAACACAGGTAGCTGGTGGAGGGGTTACTGAGTGACAGTGTGAGGGAGCTGGATTGGCATCAGTAGAGATACAGTCAGTAACACAGGTCGCTGATGGAGCGGGTACTGAGTGACAGTGTGAGGGAGCTGGATTAACATCAGTAGAGATACAGTCAATAACACAGGGCAACATAAAAACAGAATTACCTGGAAAAACTCAGCAAGTCTGGCAGCATCGGCGGAGAAGAAATCAGTCAACGTTTCGAGCCCTCATGGCCCTTCAGCAGAACTGATTCAGTCAGTAACACAGGGTGCTGAGGGAGAGGGGTTGCTGAGTGACAGTGTGAGGGAGCTGGATTAGCATCAGTAGAGATACCGTCAGTAACACAGGTTGCTGGTGGAGGGGTTACCTAGTGACAGTGTGAGGGAGCTCTATCAACATCAGTAGAGATACAGTCAGTAACACAGGGTGCTGCGGGGAGAGGGGTTACTGACTGACAGTGTGAGGGAGCTGGATTAACATCAGTAGAGATACAGTCAGTAACATAGGGCGCTGGGAGGAGAGGGGCTACTGAGTGACAGTGTGAGGGAGCTGGATTAACATCAGTAGAGTTACAGTCAGTAACAGAGGGCACTGGGGGGAGAGAGGTTACTAAGTGACAGTGTGAGAGAGCTGTATTAACATCAGTAGAGATACAGTCAGTAACACAGGGCACTGGTGGTGGAGGGGGTACTGAGTGACAGTGTGAGGGAGCTGCATTGGCATGATTAGAGATACAGTCAATAACACAGGTCGCTGGTGGAGGGGTTACTGAGTGACAGTGTGAGGGAGCTGGATTAACATCAGTTGAGATACAGTCAGTAACACAGGGTGCTGGGGGGAGTGGGGTTACTGAGTGACAGTGTGAGGGAGGCTGGATTAACATCAGTAGAGTTACAGTCAGTAACAGAGGGCGCTCGGGGGGTGAGGGGTTACTGAGTAACAGTGTGAGGGAGCTGGATTAACATCAGTTGAGATACAGTCAGTAACACAGGGCGCTGGGAGGAGAGGGGCTACTGAGTGACAGTGTGAGGGAGCTGGATTAACATCAGTAGAGTTACAGTCAGTAACAGAGGGCGCTGGGGGGAGAGAGGTTACTGAGTGACAGTGTGAGGGAGCTGTATTAACATCAGTAGAGATACAGTCAGTAACACAGGGCACTGGTGGTGGAGGGGGTACTGAGTGACAGTGTGAGGGAGCTGCATTGGCATGATTAGAGATACAGTAAGTAACACAGGTCGCTGGTGCAGGGGTTACTGAGTGACAGTGTGAGGGAGCTGGATTAACATCAGTAGAGATACAGTCAGTAACACAGGGCGCTGGGGGGAGAGGGGTTACTTAGTGACAGTGTCAGGGAGCTCGATTAACATCAGTAGAGATACAGTCAATAACACGGGACGCGGGGGGGGAGAGGGATTACTGAGTGACAGTGTGAGGGAGCTCGATTAACATCAGTAGAGATACAGTCAGTAACACAGGTTGCTGGTGGAGGGGTTACTGAGTGACAGTATGAGGGAGCTGGATTGGCATCAGTAGAGATACAGTCAGTAACACAGGTCGCTGGTGGAGCGGTTACTGAGTGACAGTGTGAGGGAGCTGAATTAACATGAGTAGAGACACAGTCAGTAACACTGGGCACTTGGGGGGAGAGGGGTTACTGTGTGACAGTGTGAGGGAGCTGGTTTAGCATCAGTAGAGATTCAGTCAATAACACAGGTCGCTGGTGGAGGGGTTACTGAGTGACAGTGTGAGGGAGCTGGATTGGCATCAGAATAGATACAGTCAGTAACACAGGTCGCTGGTGGAGGGGTTACTGAGTGACAGTGTGAGGGATCTGGATTAACATCATTAGAGATACAGTCAGTAATACAGGGCGCTTGGGGGGAGAGGGGTTACTGAGTGACAGTGTCAGGGAGCTGGATTAACATCAGTAGAGATACAGTTAGTAATACAGGGTGCTTGGGGGAGAGGGGTTACTGAGTGACAGTGTGAGGGAGCTGGATTAACATCAGTAGAGATACAGTCAGTAACACAGGGCGTTGGGGGGAGAACTGTTACTGAGTGACAGTGTGAGGGAACTGGATTGGCATCAGTAGAGACACAGTCAGTAACACAGGTCGCCGGTGGAGGGGTTACTGAGTGACAGTGTGATGGAGCTGGATTAACATCAGTAGAGATACAGTCAGTAACACAGGGCGCTGGGGGGTGAGGGGTTACTGAGTGACAGTGTGAGGGAACTGGAATAACATCAATAGAGATACAGTCAGTAACAAAGGGCGCTGGGAGGAGAGGGGTTACTGAGTGACAGTGTGAGGGAGCTGGATTAACATCAGTAGAGATACAGTCAGTAACACAGGGCTCTGGGGGGAGAGGAGTTACTGAGTGACAGTGTGAGGGAGCTGGATTGGAATCAGTAGAGATAAAGTCAGTAACACAGGTCGCCGGTGGAGGGGTTACTGAGTGACAGTGTGAGGGAGCTGGATTAACATCAGTAGAGATACAGTCAGTAACACAGTGCGCTGGGGGGTGAGAGGTTACTGACTGACAGTGAGAGGGAGCTGTATTAACATCAGTAGAAATACAGTCAGTAACACACGGCAGTGGTGGTGGAGGGGTTACTGGGTGACAGTTTGAGGGCGCTAGATTAACATCAGTAGAGATTCAGTCAGTAACACAGGGCGTTGGTGGGAGAACTGTTACTGAGTGACAGTGTGAGGGAACTGGATTGGCATCAGTAGAGACACAGTCAGTAACACAGGTCGCCGGTGGAGGGGTTACAGAGTGACAGTGTGATGGAGCTGGATTAACATCAGTAGAGATACAGTCAGTAACACAGGGCGCTGGGGGGTGAGGGGTTACTGAGTGACAGTGTGAGGGAGCTGGATTAACATCAGTAGAGATACAATCAGTAACACAGGGCGCTGGGGGGAGAGGAGTTACTGAGTGACAGTGTGAGGGAGCTGGATTGGAATCAGTAGAGATACAGTCAGTAACACAGGTCGCCGGTGGAGGGGTTACTGAGTGACAGTGTGAGGGAACTGGATTGGCATCAGTATAGACACAGTCAGTAACACAGGTCGCCGGTGGAGAGGTTACTGAGTGACAGTGTGATGGAGCTGGATTAACATCAGTAGAGATACAGTCAGTAACACAGGGCGCTGGGGGGAGAGGGGTTACTGAGTGACAGTGAAGGGAGCAGGATTAACATCAGTAGAGATACAGTCAGTAACACAGGGTGCTGGGGGGAGAGAGGTTACTGAGTGACAGTGTGCGGGAGGCTGTATTAACATCAGTAGAGATAAAGTCAGTAACACTGGTCGCTGGTGGAGGGGTTACTGAGTGACAGTGTGAGGGAGCTGCATTGGCATCAGTAGAGATACAGTCAGTAACACAGGTTGCTGGTGGAGGGGTTACTGAGTGACAGCGTGAGGGAGCTGAATGGGCGTCAGTAGAGATACAGTCAGTAACACAGGTCGCTGGTGGAGGGATTACTGAGTGACAGTTTGATGGAGCTGGATTTGCATCAGTAGAGTTACAGTCAGTAACACAGGGCGCTGGGGGGAGAGGGGTTACTGAGTGACAGTGTGAGGGAGCTGGATTAACATCAGTAGAGATACATTCAGTAACACAGGGTGCTGTGGGGGGAGGGATTACTGAGTGACAGTGTGAGGGAGCTGGATTAACATCAGTAGAGATACAGTCATTAACACAGGCGCTGGGGGGAGAGGGCTTACTGAGTGACAGTGTGAGGGAGCTAGATTAACATCAGTAGAGATACAGTCAGTTACACAGGGCGCTGGGGGAGAAGGGTTACTGAGTGACAGTGTGGGGGAGCTCGATTAACATCAGTAGAGATACAGTCAGTAACACAGGGCTTGGGGGGTGAGGGGTTACTGAGTGACAGTGAAGGGAACTGGATTAACAACAGTAGAGATACAGTCAGTAACACTGGGTGCTGAGGGAGAGGGGTTACTGAGTGACAGTGTGAGGGAGCTGGATTAGCATCAGTAGAGATACAGTCAATAACACAGGTCGCTGGTGGAGCGGTTACTGAGTGACAGTGTGAGGGAGCTGGATTAACATCAGTAGAGATACAGTCAGTAACACAGGGTGCTGTGGGGAGAGGGGTTACTGAGTGACAGTGTGAAGGTGCTGGATTAACATCAGTAGAGATACAGTCAGTAACACAGGGTGCTGGGGGGAGAGGGGTTACTGATTGACAGTGTGCGGGAGGCTGTATTAACATCAGCAGAGATACAGTCAGTTACAGAGGGCGCTGGGGGGGTGAGGGGCTACTGAGTAACAGTGTGAGGGAGCTGGATTAACATCAGTAGAGATACAGTCAGTAACACAGGGCGCTGGGAGGAGAGGGGCTACTGAGTGACAGTTTGAGGGAGCTTCATTAACATCAGTAGAGATACAGTCAGTAACACAGGGCGCTGGGGGGAGAGGGGTTACTGAGTGACAGTGTGAGGGAGCTGGATTAACATCAGTAGAGATACAGTCAGTAACACAGGGTGCTGAGGGAGAGGGGTTACTGAGTGACAGTGTGAGGGAGCTGGATTAGCATCAGTAGAGATACAGTCAGTAACACAGGTCGCTGGTGGAGGGGTTACTGAGTGACAGTGTGAGGGAGCTGTATTAACATCAGTAGAGATACAGTCAGTAACACAGGGCACTGGTGGTGGAGGGGGTACAGAGTGACAGTGTGAGGGAGCTGCATTGGCATGATTAGAGATACAGTCAGTAACACAGGTCGCTGGTGGAGGGGTTACTGAGTGACAGTGTGAGGGAGCTGGATTAACATCAGTTGAGATACAGTCAGTAACACAGGGCGCTGGGAGGAGAGGGGCTACTGAGTGACAGTGTGAGGGAGCTGGATTAACATCAGTAGAGTTACAGTCAGTAACAGAGGGCGCTGGGGGGAGAGAGGTTACCGAGTGACAGTGTGAGGGAGCTGTATTAACATCAGTAGAGATACAGTCAGTCACACAGGGCACTGGTGGTGGAGGGGGTGCTGAGTGACAGTGTGAGGGAGCTGCATTGGCATGATTAGAGATACAGTCAGTAACACAGGTCGCTGGTGGAGGGGTTACTGAGTGACAGTATGAGGGAGCTGGATTGGAATCAGTAGAGATACAGTCAGTAACACAGGTCGCTGGTGGAGGGGTTACTGAGTGACAGTGTGAGGGAGCTGAATTAACATGAGTAGAGACACAGTCAGTAACACAGGGCGCTTGGGGGGAGAGGGGTTACTGTGTGACAGTGTGAGGGAGCTGGATTAGCATCAGTAGAGATTCAGTCAATAACACAGGTCGCTGGTGGAGGGGTTACTGAGTGACAGTGTGAGGGAGCTGGATTGGCATCAGAATAGATACAGTCAGTCACACAGGTCGCTGGTGGAGGGGTTACTGAGTGACAGTGTGAGGGATCTGGATTAACATCAGTAGAGATACAGTCAGTAATACAGGGCGCTTGGGGGGAGAGGGGTTACTGAGTGACAGTGTCAGGGAGCTGGATTAACATCAGTAGAGATACAGTTAGTAATACAGGGTGCTTGGGGGAGAGGGGTTACTGAGTGACAGTGTGAGGGAGCTGGATTAACATCAGTAGAGATACAGTCAGTAACACAGGGCGTTGGGGGGAGAACTGTTACTGAGTGACAGTGTGAGGGAACTGGATTGGCATCAGTAGAGACACAGTCAGTAACACAGGTCGCCGGTGGAGGGGTTACTGAGTGACAGTGTGATGGAGCTGGATTAACATCAGTAGAGATACAGTCAGTAACACAGGGCGCTGGGGGGTGAGGGGTTACTGAGTGACAGTGTGAGGGAACTGGAATAACATCAATAGAGATACAGTCAGTAACAAAGGGCGCTGGGAGGAGAGGGGTTACTGAGTGACAGTGTGAGGGAGCTGGATTAACATCAGTAGAGATACAGTCAGTAACACAGGGCTCTGGGGGGAGAGGAGTTACTGAGTGACAGTGTGAGGGAGCTGGATTGGAATCAGTAGAGATACAGTCAGTAACACAGGTCGCCGGTGGAGGGGTTACTGAGTGACAGTGTGAGGGAGCTGGATTAACATCAGTAGAGATACAGTCAGTAACACAGTGCGCTGGGGGGTGAGAGGTTACTGACTGACAGTGAGAGGGAGCTGTATTAACATCAGTAGAAATACAGTCAGTAACACACGGCAGTGGTGGTGGAGGGGTTACTGGGTGACAGTTTGAGGGCGCTAGATTAACATCAGTAGAGATTCAGTCAGTAACACAGGGCTCTGGGGGGAGAACTGTTACTGAGTGACAGTGTGAGGGAACTGGATTGGCATCAGTAGAGACACAGTCAGTAACACAGGTCGCCGGTGGAGGGGTTACTGAGTGACAGTGTGATGGAGTTGGATTAACATCAGTAGAGGTACAGTCAGTAACACAGGGCGCTGGGGGGTGAGGGGTTACTGAGTGACAGTGTGAGGGAGCTGGATTAACATCAGTAGAAATACAATCAGTAACACAGGGCGCTGGGGGGAGAGGAGTTACTGAGTGACAGTGTGAGGGAGCTGGATTGGAATCAGTAGAGATACAGTCAGTAACACAGGGCGCTGGGGGGTGAGGGGTTACTGAGTGACAGTATGAGGGAGCTGGATTAACATCAGTAGAGATACAGTCAGTAACACAGGGCGCTGGGGGGAGAGGGGTTACTGAGTGACAGTGAAGGGAGCAGGATTAACATCAGTAGAGATACAGTCAGTAACACAGGGTGCTGGGGGGAGAGAGGTTACTGAGTGACAGTGTGCGGGAGGCTGTATTAACATCAGTAGAGATAAAGTCAGTAACACTGGTCGCTGGTGGAGGGGTTACTGAGTGACAGTGTGAGGGAGCTGCATTGGCATCAGTAGAGATACTGTCAGTAACACAGGTTGCTGGTGGAGGGGTTACTGAGTGACAGCGTGAGGGAGCTGGATGGGCGTCAGTAGAGATACAGTCAGTAACACAGGTCGCTGGTGGAGGGATTACTGAGTGACAGTTAGATGGAGCTGGATTTGCATCAGTAGAGTTACAGTCAGTAACACAGGACGCTGGGGGGAGAGGGGTTACTGAGTGACAGTGTGAGGGAGCTGGATTAACATCAGTAGAGATACATTCAGTAACACTGGGTGCTGTGGGGGGAGGGATTACTGAGTGACAGTGTGAGGGAGCTGGATTAACATCAGTAGAGATACAGTCATTAACACTGGCGCTGGGGGGAGAGGGCTTACTGAGTGACAGTGTGAGGGAGCTAGATTAACATCAGTAGAGATACAGTCAGTTACACAGGGCGCTGGGGGAGAAGGGTTACTGAGTGACAGTGTGGGGGAGCTCGATTAACATCAGTAGAGATACAGTCAGTAACACAGGGCTTGGGGGGAGAGGGGTTACTGAGTGACAGTGAAGGGAACTGGATTAACAACAGTAGAGATACAGTCAGTAACACTGGGTGCTGAGGGAGAGGTGTTACTGAGTGACAGTGTGAGGGAGCTGGATTAGCATCAGTAGAGATACAGTCAATAACACAGGTCGCTGGTGGAGCGGTTACCGAGTGACAGTGTGAGGGAGCTGGATTAACATCAGTAGAGATACAGTCAGTAACACAGGGCGCTGGGAGGAGAGGGGCTACTGAGTGACAGTTTGAGGGAGCTTCATTAACATCAGTAGAGATACAGTCAGTAACACAGGGCGCTGGGGGGAGAGGGGTTACTGAGTGACAGTGTGAGGGAGCTGGATTAACATCAGTAGAGATACAGTCAGTAACACAGGGTGCTGAGGGAGAGGGGTTACTGAGTGACAGTGTGAGGGAGCTGGATTAGCATCAGTAGAGATACAGTCAGTAACACAGGTCGCTGGTGGAGGGGTTACTGAGTGACAGTGTGAGGGAGCTGTATTAACATCAGTAGAGATACAGTCAGTATCACAGGGCACTGGTGGTGGAGGGGGTACTGAGTGACAGTGTGAGGGAGCTGCATTGGCATGATTAGAGATACAGTCAGTAACACAGGTCGCTGGTGGAGGGGTTACTGAGTGACAGTGTGAGGGAGCTGGATTAACATCAGTTGAGATACAGTCAGTAACACAGGGCGCTGGGAGGAGAGGGGCTACTGAGTGACAGTGTGAGGGAGCTGGATTAACATCAGTAGAGTTACAGTCAGTAACAGAGGGCGCTGGGGGGAGAGAGGTTACTGAGTGACAGTGTGAGGGAGCTGTATTAACATCAGTAGAGATACAGTCAGTCACACAGGGCACTGGTGGTGGAGGGGGTGCTGAGTGACAGTGTGAGGGAGCTGCATTGGCATGATTAGAGATACAGTCAGTAACACAGGTCGCTGGTGGAGGGGTTACTGAGTGACAGTATGAGGGAGCTGGATTGGAATCAGTAGAGATACAGTCAGTAACACAGGTCGCTGGTGGAGGGGTTACTGAGTGACAGTGTGAGGGAGCTGAATTAACATGAGTAGAGACACAGTCAGTAACACAGGGCGCTTGGGGGGAGAGGGGTTACTGTGTGACAGTGTGAGGGAGCTGGATTAGCATCAGTAGAGATTCAGTCAATAACACAGGTCGCTGGTGGAGGGGTTACTGAGTGACAGTGTGAGGGAGCTGGATTGGCATCAGAATAGATACAGTCAGTAACACAGGTCGCTGGTGGAGGGGTTACTGAGTGACAGTGTGAGGGATCTGGATTAACATCAGTAGAGATACAGTCAGTAATACAGGGCGCTTGGGGGGAGAGGGGTTACTGAGTGACAGTGTCAGGGAGCTGGATTAACATCAGTAGAGATACAGTTAGTAATACAGGGTGCTTGGGGGAGAGGGGTTACTGAGTGACAGTGTGAGGGAGCTGGATTAACATCAGTAGAGATACAGTCAGTAACACAGGGCGTTGGGGGGAGAACTGTTACTGAGTGACAGTGTGAGGGAAATGGATTGGCATCAGTAGAGACACAGTCAGTAACACAGGTCGCCGGTGGAGGGGTTACTGAGTGACAGTGTGATGGAGCTGGATTAACATCAGTAGAGATACAGTCAGTAACACAGGGCGCTGGGGGGTGAGGGGTTACTGAGTGACAGTGTTAGGGAACTGGAATAACATCAATAGAGATACAGTCAGTAACAAAGGGCGCTGGGAGGAGAGGGGTTACTGAGTGACAGTGTGAGGGAGCTGGATTAACATCAGTAGAGATACAGTCAGTAACACAGGGCTCTGGGGGGAGAGGAGTTACTGAGTGACAGTGTGAGGGAGCTGGATTGGAATCAGTAGAGATACAGTCAGTAACACAGTGCGCTGGGGGGTGAGAGGTTACTGACTGACAGTGAGAGGGAGCTGTATTAACATCAGTAGAAATACAGTCAGTAACACACGGCAGTGGTGGTGGAGGGGTTACTGGGTGACAGTTTGAGGGCGCTAGATTAACATCAGTAGAGATTCAGTCAGTAACACAGGGCTCTGGGGGGAGAACTGTTACTGAGTGACAGTGTGAGGGAACTGGATTGGCATCAGTAGAGACACAGTCAGTAACACAGGTCGCCGGTGGAGGGGTTACTGAGTGACAGTGTGATGGAGTTGGATTAACATCAGTAGAGATACAGTCAGTAACACAGGGCGCTGGGGGGTGAGGGGTTACTGAGTGACAGTGTGAGGGAGCTGGATTAACATCAGTAGAAATACAATCAGTAACACAGGGCGCTGGGGGGAGAGGAGTTACTGAGTGACAGTGTGAGGGAGCTGGATTGGAATCAGTAGAGATACAGTCAGTAACACAGGGCGCTGGGGGGTGAGGGGTTACTGAGTGACAGTGTGAGGGAGCTGGATTAACATCAGTAGAGATACAGTCAGTAACACAGGGCGCTGGGGGGAGAGGGGTTACTGAGTGACAGTGAAGGGAGCAGGATTAACATCAGTAGAGATACAGTCAGTAACACAGGGTGCTGGGGGGAGAGAGGTTACTGAGTGACAGTGTGCGGGAGGCTGTATTAACATCAGTAGAGATAAAGTCAGTAACACTGGTCGCTGGTGGAGGGGTTACTGAGTGACAGCGTGAGGGAGCTGGATGGGCGTCAGTAGAGATACAGTCAGTAACACAGGTCGCTGGTGGAGGGATTACTGAGTGACAGTTAGATGGAGCTGGATTTGCATCAGTAGAGTTACAGTCAGTAACACAGGGCGCTGGGGGGAGAGGGGTTACTGAGTGACAGTGTGAGGGAGCTGGATTAACATCAGTAGAGATACATTCAGTAACACTGGGTGCTGTGGGGGGAGGGATTACTGAGTGACAGTGTGAGGGAGCTGGATTAACATCAGTAGAGATACAGTCATTAACACAGGGCGCTGGGGGGAGAGGGCTTACTGAGTGACAGTGTGAGGGAGCTAGATTAACATCAGTAGAGATACAGTCAGTTACACAGGGCGCTGGGGGAGAAGGGTTACTGAGTGACAGTGTGGGGGAGCTCGATTAACATCAGTAGAGATACAGTCAGTAACACAGGGCTTGGGGGGAGAGGGGTTACTGAGTGACAGTGAAGGGAACTGGATTAACAACAGTAGAGATACAGTCAGTAACACTGGGTGCTGAGGGAGAGGTGTTACTGAGTGACAGTGTGAGGGAGCTGGATTAGCATCAGTAGAGATGCAGTCAATAACACAGGTCGCTGGTGGAGCGGTTACCGAGTGACAGTGTGAGGGAGCTGGATTAACATCAGTAGAGATACAGTCAGTAACACAGGGCGCTGGGAGGAGAGGGGCTACTGAGTGACAGTTTGAGGGAGCTTCATTAACATCAGTAGAGATACAGTCAGTAACACAGGGCGCTGGGGGGAGAGGGGTTACTGAGTGACAGTGTGAGGGAGCTGGATTAACATCAGTAGAGATACAGTCAGTAACACAGGGTGCTGAGGGAGAGGGGTTACTGAGTGACAGTGTGAGGGAGCTGGATTAGCATCAGTAGAGATACAGTCAGTAACACAGGTCGCTGGTGGAGGGGTTACTGAGTGACAGTGTGAGGGAGCTGTATTAACATCAGTAGAGATACAGTCAGTATCACAGGGCACTGGTGGTGGAGGGGGTACTGAGTGACAGTGTGAGGGAGCTGCATTGGCATGATTAGAGATACAGTCAGTAACACAGGTCGCTGGTGGAGGGGTTACTGAGTGACAGTGTGAGGGAGCTGGATTAACATCAGTTGAGATACAGTCAGTAACACAGGGCGCTGGGAGGAGAGGGGCTACTGAGTGACAGTGTGAGGGAGCTGGATTAACATCAGTAGAGTTACAGTCAGTAACAGAGGGCGCTGGGGGGAGAGAGGTTACTGAGTGACAGTGTGAGGGAGCTGTATTAACATCAGTAGAGATACAGTCAGTCACACAGGGCACTGGTGGTGTAGGGGGTACTGAGTGACAGTGTGAGGGAGCTGCATTGGCATGATTAGAGATACAGTCAGTAACACAGGTCGCTGGTGGAGGGGTTACTGAGTGACAGTGTGAGGGAGCTGGATTAACATCAGTAGAGATACAGTCAGTAACACAGGGCGCTGGGGGGAGAGGGGTTACTTAGTGACAGTGTCAGGGAGCTGAATTAACATGAGTAGAGACACAGTCAGTAACACAGGGCGCTTGGGGGGAGAGGGGTTACTGTGTGACAGTGTGAGGGAGCTGGATTAGCATCAGTAGACATTCAGTCAATAACACAGGTCGCTGGTGGAGGGGTTACTGAGTGACAGTGTGAGGGAGCTGGATTGGCATCAGAATAGATACAGTCAGTAACACAGGTCGCTGGTGGAGGGGTTACTGAGTGACAGTGTGAGGGATCTGGATTAACATCAGTAGAGATACAGTCAGTAATACAGGGCGCTTGGGGGGAGAGGGGTTACTGAGTGACAGTGTCAGGGAGCTGGATTAACATCAGTAGAGATACAGTTAGTAATACAGGGTGCTTGGGGGAGAGGGGTTACTGAGTGACAGTGTGAGGGAGCTGGATTAACATCAGTAGAGATACAGTCAGTAACACAGGGCGTTGGGGGGAGAACTGTTACTGAGTGACAGTGTGAGGGAACTGGATTGGCATCAGTAGAGACACAGTCAGTAACACAGGTCGCCGGTGGAGGGGTTACTGAGTGACAGTGTGATGGAGCTGGATTAACATCAGTAGAGATACAGTCAGTAACACAGGGCGCTGGGGGGTGAGGGGTTACTGAGTGACAGTGTGAGGGAACTGGAATAACATCAATAGAGATACAGTCAGTAACAAAGGGCGCTGGGAGGAGAGGGGTTACTGAGTGACAGTGTGAGTGAGCTGGATTAACATCAGTAGAGATACAGTCAGTAACACAGGGCTCTGGGGGGAGAGGAGTTACTGAGTGACAGTGTGAGGGAGCTGGATTGGAATCAGTAGAGATACAGTCAGTAACACAGGTCGCCGGTGGAGGGGTTACTGAGTGACAGTGTGAGGGAGCTGGATTAACATCAGTAGAGATACAGTCAGTAACACAGTGCGCTGGGGGGTGAGAGTTTACTGACTGACAGTGAGAGGGAGCTGTATTAACATCAGTAGAAATACAGTCAGTAACACACGGCAGTGGTGGTGGAGGGGTTACTGAGTGACAGTGTGATGGAGCTGGACTAACATCAGTAGAGATACAGTCAGTAACACAGGGCGCTGGGGGGTGAGGGGTTACTGAGTGACAGTGTGAGGGAGCTGGATTAACATCAGTAGAGATACAATCAGTAACACAGGGCGCTGGGGGGAGAACTGTTACTGAGTGACAGTGTGAGGGAACTGGATTGGCATCAGTAGAGACACAGTCAGTAACACAGGTCGCCGGTGGAGGGGTTACTGAGTGACAGTGTGATGGAGCTGGATTAACATCAGTAGAGATACAGTCAGTAACACAGGGCGCTGGGGGGTGAGGGGTTACTGAGTGACAGTGTGAGGGAGCTGGATTAACATCAGTAGAGATACAATCAGTAACACAGGGCGCTGGGGGGAGAGGAGTTACTGAGTGACAGTGTGAGGGAGCTGGATTGGAATCAGTAGAGATACAGTCAGTAACACAGGTCGCCGGTGGAGGGGTTACTGAGTGACAGTGTGAGGGAACTGGATTGGCATCAGTATAGACACAGTCAGTAACACAGGTCGCCGGTGGAGAGGTTACTGAGTGACAGTGTGATGGAGCTGGATTAACATCAGTAGAGATACAGTCAGTAACACAGGGCGCTGGGGGGAGAGGGGTTACTGAGTGACAGTGAAGGGAGCAGGATTAACATCAGTAGAGATACAGTCAGTAACACAGGGTGCTGGGGGGAGAGAGGTTACTGAGTGACAGTGTGCGGGAGGCTGTATTAACATCAGTAGAGATAAAGTCAGTAACACTGGTCGCTGGTGGAGGGGTTACTGAGTGACAGTGTGAGGGAGCTGCATTGGCATCAGTAGAGATACAGTCAGTAACACAGGTTGCTGGTGGAGGGGTTACTGAGTGACAGCGTGAGGGAGCTGAATGGGCGTCAGTAGAGATACAGTCAGTAACACAGGTCGCTGGTGGAGGGATTACTGAGTGACAGTTTGATGGAGCTGGATTTGCATCAGTAGAGTTACAGTCAGTAACACAGGGCGCTGGGGGGAGAGGGGTTACTGAGTGACAGTGTGAGGGAGCTGGATTAACATCAGTTGAGATACAGTCAGTAACACAGGGCGCTGGGAGGAGAGGGGCTACTGAGTGACAGTGTGAGGGAGCTGGATTAACATCAGTAGAGTTACAGTCAGTAACAGAGGGCGCTGGGGGGAGAGAGGTTACTGAGTGACAGTGTGAGGGAGCTGTATTAACATCAGTAGAGATACAGTCAGTCACACAGGGCACTGGTGGTGTAGGGGGTACTGAGTGACAGTGTGAGGGAGCTGCATTGGCATGATTAGAGATACAGTCAGTAACACAGGTCGCTGGTGGAGGGGTTACTGAGTGACAGTGTGAGGGAGCTGGATTAACATCAGTAGAGATACAGTCAGTAACACAGGGCGCTGGGGGGAGAGGGGTTACTTAGTGACAGTGTCAGGGAGCTGAATTAACATGAGTAGAGACACAGTCAGTAACACAGGGCGCTTGGGGGGAGAGGGGTTACTGTGTGACAGTGTGAGGGAGCTGGATTAGCATCAGTAGACATTCAGTCAATAACACAGGTCGCTGGTGGAGGGGTTACTGAGTGACAGTGTGAGGGAGCTGGATTGGCATCAGAATAGATACAGTCAGTAACACAGGTCGCTGGTGGAGGGGTTACTGAGTGACAGTGTGAGGGATCTGGATTAACATCAGTAGAGATACAGTCAGTAATACAGGGCGCTTGGGGGGAGAGGGGTTACTGAGTGACAGTGTCAGGGAGCTGGATTAACATCAGTAGAGATACAGTTAGTAATACAGGGTGCTTGGGGGAGAGGGGTTACTGAGTGACAGTGTGAGGGAGCTGGATTAACATCAGTAGAGATACAGTCAGTAACACAGGGCGTTGGGGGGAGAACTGTTACTGAGTGACAGTGTGAGGGAACTGGATTGGCATCAGTAGAGACACAGTCAGTAACACAGGTCGCCGGTGGAGGGGTTACTGAGTGACAGTGTGATGGAGCTGGATTAACATCAGTAGAGATACAGTCAGTAACACAGGGCGCTGGGGGGTGAGGGGTTACTGAGTGACAGTGTGAGGGAACTGGAATAACATCAATAGAGATACAGTCAGTAACAAAGGGCGCTGGGAGGAGAGGGGTTACTGAGTGACAGTGTGAGTGAGCTGGATTAACATCAGTAGAGATACAGTCAGTAACACAGGGCTCTGGGGGGAGAGGAGTTACTGAGTGACAGTGTGAGGGAGCTGGATTGGAATCAGTAGAGATACAGTCAGTAACACAGGTCGCCGGTGGAGGGGTTACTGAGTGACAGTGTGAGGGAGCTGGATTAACATCAGTAGAGATACAGTCAGTAACACAGTGCGCTGGGGGGTGAGAGTTTACTGACTGACAGTGAGAGGGAGCTGTATTAACATCAGTAGAAATACAGTCAGTAACACACGGCAGTGGTGGTGGAGGGGTTACTGAGTGACAGTGTGATGGAGCTGGACTAACATCAGTAGAGATACAGTCAGTAACACAGGGCGCTGGGGGGTGAGGGGTTACTGAGTGACAGTGTGAGGGAGCTGGATTAACATCAGTAGAGATACAATCAGTAACACAGGGCGCTGGGGGGAGAACTGTTACTGAGTGACAGTGTGAGGGAACTGGATTGGCATCAGTAGAGACACAGTCAGTAACACAGGTCGCCGGTGGAGGGGTTACTGAGTGACAGTGTGATGGAGCTGGATTAACATCAGTAGAGATACAGTCAGTAACACAGGGCGCTGGGGGGTGAGGGGTTACTGAGTGACAGTGTGAGGGAGCTGGATTAACATCAGTAGAGATACAATCAGTAACACAGGGCGCTGGGGGGAGAGGAGTTACTGAGTGACAGTGTGAGGGAGCTGGATTGGAATCAGTAGAGATACAGTCAGTAACACAGGTCGCCGGTGGAGGGGTTACTGAGTGACAGTGTGAGGGAACTGGATTGGCATCAGTATAGACACAGTCAGTAACACAGGTCGCCGGTGGAGAGGTTACTGAGTGACAGTGTGATGGAGCTGGATTAACATCAGTAGAGATACAGTCAGTAACACAGGGCGCTGGGGGGAGAGGGGTTACTGAGTGACAGTGAAGGGAGCAGGATTAACATCAGTAGAGATACAGTCAGTAACACAGGGTGCTGGGGGGAGAGAGGTTACTGAGTGACAGTGTGCGGGAGGCTGTATTAACATCAGTAGAGATAAAGTCAGTAACACTGGTCGCTGGTGGAGGGGTTACTGAGTGACAGTGTGAGGGAGCTGCATTGGCATCAGTAGAGATACAGTCAGTAACACAGGTTGCTGGTGGAGGGGTTACTGAGTGACAGCGTGAGGGAGCTGAATGGGCGTCAGTAGAGATACAGTCAGTAACACAGGTCGCTGGTGGAGGGATTACTGAGTGACAGTTTGATGGAGCTGGATTTGCATCAGTAGAGTTACAGTCAGTAACACAGGGCGCTGGGGGGAGAGGGGTTACTGAGTGACAGTGTGAGGGAGCTGGATTAACATCAGTAGAGATACATTCAGTAACACAGGGTGCTGTGGGGGGAGGGATTACTGAGTGACAGTGTGAGGGAGCTGGATTAACATCAGTAGAGATACAGTCATTAACACAGGCGCTGGGGGGAGAGGGCTTACTGAGTGACAGTGTGAGGGAGCTAGATTAACATCAGTAGACATACAGTCAGTTACACAGGGCGCTGGGGGAGAAGGGTTACTGAGTGACAGTGTGGGGGAGCTCGATTAACATCAGTAGAGATACAGTCAGTAACACAGGGCTTGGGGGGTGAGGGGTTACTGAGTGACAGTGAAGGGAACTGGATTAACAACAGTAGAGATACAGTCAGTAACACTGGGTGCTGAGGGAGAGGGGTTACTGAGTGACAGTGTGAGGGAGCTGGATTAGCATCAGTAGAGATACAGTCAATAACACAGGTCGCTGGTGGAGCGGTTACTGAGTGACAGTGTGAGGGAGCTGGATTAACATCAGTAGAGATACAGTCAGTAACACAGGACGCTGAGGGGAGAGGGGTTACTGAGTGACAGTGTGAAGGTGCTGGATTAACATCAGTAGAGATACAGTCAGTAACACAGGGTGCTGGGGGGAGAGGGGTTACTGATTGACAGTGTGAGGGAGGCTGTATTAACATCAGCAGAGATACAGTCAGTTACAGAGGGCGCTGGGGGGGTGAGGGGCTACTGAGTAACAGTGTGAGGGAGCTGGATTAACATCAGTAGAGATACAGTCAGTAACACAGGGCGCTGGGAGGAGAGGGGCTACTGAGTGACAGTTTGAGGGAGCTTCATTAACATCAGTAGAGATACAGTCAGTAACACAGGGCGCTGGGGGGAGAGGGGTTACTGAGTGACAGTGTGAGGGAGCTGGATTAACATCAGTAGAGATACAGTCAGTAACACAGGGTGCTGAGGGAGAGGGGTTACTGAGTGACAGTGTGAGGGAGCTGGATTAGCATCAGTAGAGATACAGTCAGTAACACAGGTCGCTGGTGGAGGGGTTACTGAGTGACAGTGTGAGGGAGCTGTATTAACATCAGTAGAGATACAGTCAGTAACACAGGGCACTGGTGGTGGAGGGGGTACAGAGTGACAGTGTGAGGGAGCTGCATTGGCATGATTAGAGATACAGTCAGTAACACAGGTCGCTGGTGGAGGGGTTACTGAGTGACAGTGTGAGGGAGCTGGATTAACATCAGTTGAGATACAGTCAGTAACACAGGGCGCTGGGCTGGGAGGAGAGGGGCTACTGAGTGACAGTGTGAGGGAGCTGGATTAACATCAGTAGAGTTACAGTCAGTAACAGAGGGCGCTGGGGGGAGAGAGGTTACTGAGTGACAGTGTGAGGGCGCTGTATTAACATCAGTAGAGATACAGTCAGTCACACAGGGCACTGGTGGTGGAGGGGGTGCTGAGTGACAGTGTGAGGGAGCTGCATTGGCATGATTAGAGATACAGTCAGTAACACAGGTCGCTGGTGGAGGGGTTACTGAGTGACAGTATGAGGGAGCTGGATTGGAATCAGTAGAGATACAGTCAGTAACACAGGGCGCTGGGGGGAGAGGGGTTACTTAGTGACAGTGTCAGGGAGCTGAATTAACATGAGTAGAGACACAGTCAGTAACACAGGGCGCTTGGGGGGAGAGGGGTTACTGTGTGACAGTGTGAGGGAGCTGGATTAGCATCAGTAGACATTCAGTCAATAACACAGGTCGCTGGTGGAGGGGTTACTGAGTGACAGTGTGAGGGAGCTGGATTGGCATCAGAATAGATACAGTCAGTAACACAGGTCGCTGGTGGAGGGGTTACTGAGTGACAGTGTGAGGGATCTGGATTAACATCAGTAGAGATACAGTCAGTAATACAGGGCGCTTGGGGGGAGAGGGGTTACTGAGTGACAGTGTCAGGGAGCTGGATTAACATCAGTAGAGATACAGTTAGTAATACAGGGTGCTTGGGGGAGAGGGGTTACTGAGTGACAGTGTGAGGGAGCTGGATTAACATCAGTAGAGATACAGTCAGTAACACAGGGCGTTGGGGGGAGAACTGTTACTGAGTGACAGTGTGAGGGAACTGGATTGGCATCAGTAGAGACACAGTCAGTAACACAGGTCGCCGGTGGAGGGGTTACTGAGTGACAGTGTGATGGAGCTGGATTAACATCAGTAGAGATACAGTCAGTAACACAGGGCGCTGGGGGGTGAGGGGTTACTGAGTGACAGTGTGAGGGAACTGGAATAACATCAATAGAGATACAGTCAGTAACAAAGGGCGCTGGGAGGAGAGGGGTTACTGAGTGACAGTGTGAGTGAGCTGGATTAACATCAGTCGAGATACAGTCAGTAACACAGGGCTCTGGGGGGAGAGGAGTTACTGAGTGACAGTGTGAGGGAGCTGGATTGGAATCAGTAGAGACACAGTCAGTAACACAGGTCGCCGGTGGAGGGGTTACTGAGTGACAGTGTGATGGAGCTGGATTAACATCAGTAGAGATACAGTCAGTAACACAGGGCGCTGGGGGGTGAGGGGTTACTGAGTGACAGTGTGAGGGAGCTGGATTAACATCAGTAGAGATACAATCAGTAACACAGGGCGCTGGGGGGAGAGGAGTTACTGAGTGACAGTGTGAGGGAGCTGGATTGGAATCAGTAGAGATACAGTCAGTAACACAGGTCGCCGGTGGAGGGGTTACTGAGTGACAGTGTGAGGGAACTGGATTGGCATCAGTATAGACACAGTCAGTAACACAGGTCGCCGGTGGAGAGGTTACTGAGTGACAGTGTGATGGAGCTGGATTAACATCAGTAGAGATACAGTCAGTAACACAGGGCGCTGGGGGGAGAGGGGTTACTGAGTGACAGTGAAGGGAGCAGGATTAACATCAGTAGAGATACAGTCAGTAACACAGGGTGCTGGGGGGAGAGAGGTTACTGAGTGACAGTGTGCGGGAGGCTGTATTAACATCAGTAGAGATAAAGTCAGTAACACTGGTCGCTGGTGGAGGGGTTACTGAGTGACAGTGTGAGGGAGCTGCATTGGCATCAGTAGAGATACAGTCAGTAACACAGGTTGCTGGTGGAGGGGTTACTGAGTGACAGCGTGAGGGAGCTGAATGGGCGTCAGTAGAGATACAGTCAGTAACACAGGTCGCTGGTGGAGGGATTACTGAGTGACAGTTTGATGGAGCTGGATTTGCATCAGTAGAGTTACAGTCAGTAACACAGGGCGCTGGGGGGAGAGGGGTTACTGAGTGACAGTGTGAGGGAGCTGGATTAACATCAGTAGAGATACATTCAGTAACACAGGGTGCTGTGGGGGGAGGGATTACTGAGTGACAGTGTGAGGGAGCTGGATTAACATCAGTAGAGATACAGTCATTAACACAGGCGCTGGGGGGAGAGGGCTTACTGAGTGACAGTGTGAGGGAGCTAGATTAACATCAGTAGACATACAGTCAGTTACACAGGGCGCTGGGGGAGAAGGGTTACTGAGTGACAGTGTGGGGGAGCTCGATTAACATCAGTAGAGATACAGTCAGTAACACAGGGCTTGGGGGGTGAGGGGTTACTGAGTGACAGTGAAGGGAACTGGATTAACAACAGTAGAGATACAGTCAGTAACACTGGGTGCTGAGGGAGAGGGGTTACTGAGTGACAGTGTGAGGGAGCTGGATTAGCATCAGTAGAGATACAGTCAATAACACAGGTCGCTGGTGGAGCGGTTACTGAGTGACAGTGTGAGGGAGCTGGATTAACATCAGTAGAGATACAGTCAGTAACACAGGACGCTGAGGGGAGAGGGGTTACTGAGTGACAGTGTGAAGGTGCTGGATTAACATCAGTAGAGATACAGTCAGTAACACAGGGTGCTGGGGGGAGAGGGGTTACTGATTGACAGTGTGAGGGAGGCTGTATTAACATCAGCAGAGATACAGTCAGTTACAGAGGGCGCTGGGGGGGTGAGGGGCTACTGAGTAACAGTGTGAGGGAGCTGGATTAACATCAGTAGAGATACAGTCAGTAACACAGGGCGCTGGGAGGAGAGGGGCTACTGAGTGACAGTTTGAGGGAGCTTCATTAACATCAGTAGAGATACAGTCAGTAACACAGGGCACTGGGGGGAGAGGGGTTACTGAGTGACAGTGTGAGGGAGCTGGATTAACATCAGTAGAGATACAGTCAGTAACACAGGGTGCTGAGGGAGAGTGGTTACTGAGTGACAGTGTGAGGGAGCTGGATTAGCATCAGTAGAGATACAGTCAGTAACACAGGTCGCTGGTGGAGGGGTTACTGAGTGACAGTGTGAGGGAGCTGTATTAACATCAGTAGAGATACAGTCAGTAACACAGGGCACTGGTGGTGGAGGGGGTACAGAGTGACAGTGTGAGGGAGCTGCATTGGCATGATTAGAGATACAGTCAGTAACACAGGTCGCTGGTGGAGGGGTTACTGAGTGACAGTGTGAGGGAGCCGGATTAACATCAGTTGAGATACAGTCAGTAACACAGGGCGCTGGGAGGAGAGGGGCTACTGAGTGACAGTGTGAGGGAGCTGGATTAACATCAGTAGAGTTACAGTCAGTAACAGAGGGCGCTGGGGGGAGAGAGGTTACTGAGTGACAGTGTGAGGGAGCTGTATTAACATCAGTAGAGATACAGTCAGTCACACAGGGCACTGGTGGTGGAGGGGGTGCTGAGTGACAGTGTGAGGGAGCTGCATTGGCATGATTAGAGATACAGTCAGTAACACAGGTCGCTGGTGGAGGGGTTACTGAGTGACAGTATGAGGGAGCTGGATTGGAATCAGTAGAGATACAGTCAGTTACACAGGTCGCTGGTGGAGGGGTTACTGAGTGACAGTGTGAGGGAGCTGAATTAACATGAGTAGAGACACAGTCAGTAACACAGGGCGCTTGGGGGGAGAGGGGTTACTGTGTGACAGTGTGAGGGAGCTGGATTAGCATCAGTAGAGATTCAGTCAATAACACAGGTCGCTGGTGGAGGGGTTACTGAGTGACAGTGTGAGGGAGCTGGATTGGCATCAGAATAGATACAGTCAGTAACACAGGTCGCTGGTGGAGGGGTTACTGAGTGACAGTGTGAGGGATCTGGATTAACATCAGTAGAGATACAGTCAGTAATACAGGGCGCTTGGGGGGAGAGGGGTTACTGAGTGACAGTGTCAGGGAGCTGGATTAACATCAGTAGAGATACAGTTAGTAATACAGGGTGCTTGGGGGAGAGGGGTTACTGAGTGACAGTGTGAGGGAGCTGGATTAACATCAGTAGAGATACAGTCAGTAACACAGGGCGTTGGGGGGAGAACTGTTACTGAGTGACAGTGTGAGGGAACTGGATTGGCATCAGTAGAGACACAGTCAGTAACACAGGTCGCCGGTGGAGGGGTTACTGAGTGACAGTGTGATGGAGCTGGATTAACATCAGTAGAGATACAGTCAGTAACACAGGGCGCTGGGGGGTGAGGGGTTACTGAGTGACAGTGTGAGGGAACTGGAATAACATCAATAGAGATACAGTCAGTAACAAAGGGCGCTGGGAGGAGAGGGGTTACTGAGTGACAGTGTGAGGGAGCTGGATTAACATCAGTAGAGATACAGTCAGTAACACAGGGCTCTGGGGGGAGAGGAGTTACTGAGTGACAGTGTGAGGGAGCTGGATTGGAATCAGTAGAGATACAGTCAGTAACACAGGTCGCCGGTGGAGGGGTTACTGAGTGACAGTGTGAGGGAGCTGGATTAACATCAGTAGAGATACAGTCAGTAACACAGTGCGCTGGGGGGTGAGAGGTTACTGACTGACAGTGAGAGGGAGCTGTATTAACATCAGTAGAAATACAGTCAGTAACACACGGCAGTGGTGGTGGAGGGGTTACTGGGTGACAGTTTGAGGGCGCTAGATTAACATCAGTAGAGATTCAGTCAGTAACACAGGGCTCTGGGGGGAGAACTGTTACTGAGTGACAGTGTGAGGGAACTGGATTGGCATCAGTAGAGACACAGTCAGTAACACAGGTCGCCGGTGGAGGGGTTACTGAGTGACAGTGTGATGGAGTTGGATTAACATCAGTAGAGATACAGTCAGTAACACAGGGCGCTGGGGGGTGAGGGGTTACTGAGTGACAGTGTGAGGGAGCTGGATTAACATCAGTAGAGATACAATCAGTAACACAGGGCGCTGGGGGGAGAGGAGTTACTGAGTGACAGTGTGAGGGAGCTGGATTGGAATCAGTAGAGATACAGTCAGTAACACAGGGCGCTGGGGGGTGAGGGGTTACTGAGTGACAGTGTGAGGGAGCTGGATTAACATCAGTAGAGATACAGTCAGTAACACAGGGCGCTGGGGGGAGAGGGGTTACTGAGTGACAGTGAAGGGAGCAGGATTAACATCAGTAGAGATACAGTCAGTAACACAGGGTGCTGGGGGGAGAGAGGTTACTGAGTGACAGTGTGCGGGAGGCTGTATTAACATCAGTAGAGATAAAGTCAGTAACACTGGTCGCTGGTGGAGGGGTTACTGAGTGACAGTGTGAGGGAGCTGCATTGGCATCAGTAGAGATACTGTCAGTAACACAGGTTGCTGGTGGAGGGGTTACTGAGTGACAGTGTGAGGGAGCTGGATGGGCGTCAGTAGAGATACAGTCAGTAACACAGGTCGCTGGTGGAGGGATTACTGAGTGACAGTTAGATGGAGCTGGATTTGCATCAGTAGAGTTACAGTCAGTAACACAGGGCGCTGGGGGGAGAGGGGTTACTGAGTGACAGTGTGAGGGAGCTGGATTAACATCAGTAGAGATACATTCAGTAACACTGGGTGCTGTGGGGGGAGGGATTACTGAGTGACAGTGTGAGGGAGCTGGATTAACATCAGTAGAGATACAGTCATTAACACTGGCGCTGGGGGGAGAGGTCTTACTGAGTGACAGTGTGAGGGAGCTAGATTAACATCAGTAGAGATACAGTCAGTTACACAGGGCGCTGGGGGAGAAGGGTTACTGAGTGACAGTGTGGGGGAGCTCGATTAACATCAGTAGAGATACAGTCAGTAACACAGGGCTTGGGGGGAGAGGGGTTACTGAGTGACAGTGAAGGGAACTGGATTAACAACAGTAGAGATACAGTCAGTAACACTGGGTGCTGAGGGAGAGGTGTTACTGAGTGACAGTGTGAGGGAGCTGGATTAGCATCAGTAGAGATACAGTCAATAACACAGGTCGCTGGTGGAGCGGTTACTGAGTGACAGTGTGAGGGAGCTGGATTAACATCAGTAGAGATACAGTCAGTAACACAGGGCGCTGGGAGGAGAGGGGCTACTGAGTGACAGTTTGAGGGAGCTTCATTAACATCAGTAGAGATACAGTCAGTAACACAGGGCGCTGGGGGGAGAGGGGTTACTGAGTGACAGTGTGAGGGAGCTGGATTAACATCAGTAGAGATACAGTCAGTAACACAGGGTGCTGAGGGAGAGGGGTTACTGAGTGACAGTGTGAGGGAGCTGGATTAGCATCAGTAGAGATACAGTCAGTAACACAGGTCGCTGGTGGAGGGGTTACTGAGTGACAGTGTGAGGGAGCTGTATTAACATCAGTAGAGATACAGTCAGTAACACAGGGCACTGGTGGTGGAGGGGGTACTGAGTGACAGTGTGAGGGAGCTGCATTGGCATGATTAGAGATACAGTCAGTAACACAGGTCGCTGGTGGAGGGGTTACTGAGTGACAGTGTGAGGGAGCTGGATTAACATCAGTTGAGATACAGTCAGTAACACAGGGCGCTGGGAGGAGAGGGGCTACTGAGTGACAGTGTGAGGGAGCTGGATTAACATCAGTAGAGTTACAGTCAGTAACAGAGGGCGCTGGGGGGAGAGAGGTTACTGAGTGACAGTGTGAGGGAGCTGTATTAACATCAGTAGAGATACAGTCAGTCACACAGGGCACTGGTGGTGGAGGGGGTACTGAGTGACAGTGTGAGGGAGCTGCATTGGCATGATTAGAGATACAGTCAGTAACACAGGTCGCTGGTGGAGGGGTTACTGAGTGACAGTGTGAGGGAGCTGGATTAACATCAGTAGAGATACAGTCAGTAACACAGGGCGCTGGGGGGAGAGGGGTTACTTAGTGACAGTGTCAGGGAGCTGAATTAACATGAGTAGAGTCACAGTCAGTAACACAGGGCGCTTGGGGGGAGAGGGGTTACTGTGTGACAGTGTGAGGGAGCTGGATTAGCATCAGTAGAGATTCAGTCAATAACACAGGTCGCTGGTGGAGGGGTTACTGAGTGACAGTGTGAGGGAGCTGGATTGGCATCAGAATAGATACAGTCAGTAACACAGGTCGCTGGTGGAGGGGTTACTGAGTGACAGTGTGAGGGATCTGGATTAACATCAGTAGAGATACAGTCAGTAATACAGGGCGCTTGGGGGGAGAGGGGTTACTGAGTGACAGTGTCAGGGAGCTGGATTAACATCAGTAGAGATACAGTTAGTAATACAGGGTGCTTGGGGGAGAGGGGTTACTGAGTGACAGTGTGAGGGAGCTGGATTAACATCAGTAGAGATACAGTCAGTAACACAGGGCGTTGGGGGGAGAACTGTTACTGAGTGACAGTGTGAGGGAACTGGATTGGCATCAGTAGAGATACAGTCAGTAACACAGTGCGCTGGGGGGTGAGAGGTTACTGACTGACAGTGAGAGGGAGCTGTATTAACATCAGTAGAAATACAGTCAGTAACACACGGCAGTGGTGGTGGAGGGGTTACTGGGTGACAGTTTGAGGGCGCTAGATTAACATCAGTAGAGATTCAGTCAGTAACACAGGGCGTTGGGGTGAGAACTGTTACTGAGTGACAGTGTGAGGGAACTGGATTGGCATCAGTAGAGACACAGTCAGTAACACAGGTCGCCGGTGGAGGGGTTACTGAGTGACAGTGTGATGGAGCTGGACTAACATCAGTAGAGATACAGTCAGTAACACAGGGCGCTGGGGGGTGAGGGGTTACTGAGTGACAGTGTGAGGGAGCTGGATTAACATCAGTAGAGATACAATCAGTAACACAGGGCGCTGGGGGGAGAGGAGTTACTGAGTGACAGTGTGAGGGAGCTGGATTGGAATCAGTAGAGATACAGTCAGTAACACAGGTCGCCGGTGGAGGGGTTACTGAGTGACAGTGTGAGGGAACTGGATTGGCATCAGTAGAGACACAGTCAGTAACACAGGTCGCCGGTGGAGAGGTTACTGAGTGACAGTGTGATGGAGCTGGATTAACATCAGTAGAGATACAGTCAGTAACACAGGGCGCTGGGGGGAGAGGGGTTACTGAGTGACAGTGAAGGGAGCAGGATTAACATCAGTAGAGATACAGTCAGTAACACACGGTGCTGGGGGGAGAGGGGTTACTAAGTGACAGTGTGCGGGAGGCTGTATTAACATTAGTAGAGATAAAGTCAGTAACACTGGTCGCTGGTGGAGGGGTTACTGAGTGACAGTGTGAGGGAGCTGCATTGGCATCAGTAGAGATACAGTCAGTAACACAGGTTGCTGGTGGAGGGGTTACTGAGTGACAGCGTGAGGGAGCTGGATGGGCGTCAGTAGAGATACAGTCAGTAACACAGGTCGCTGGTGGAGGGATTACTGAGTGACAGTTTGATGGAGCTGGATTTGCATCAGTAGAGTTACAGTCAGTAACACAGGGCGCTGGGGGGAGAGGGGTTACTGAGTGACAGTGTGAGGGAGCTGGATTAACATCAGTAGAGATACAGTCAGTAACACAGGGTGCTGTGGGGGGAGGGATTACTGAGTGACAGTGTGAGGGAGCTGGATTAACATCAGTAGAGATACAGTCATTAACACAGGCGCTGGGGGAGAAGGGTTACTGAGTGACAGTGTGGGGGAGCTCGATTAACATCAGTAGAGATACAGTCAGTAACACAGGGCTTGGGGGGAGAGGGGATACTGAGTGACAGTGAAGGGAACTGGATTAACATCAGTAGAGATACAGTCAGTAACACTGGGTGCTGAGGGAGAGGGGTTACTGAGTGACAGTGTGAGGGAGCTGGATTAGCATCAGTAGAGATACAGTCAGTAACACAGGTCGCTGGTGGAGCGGTTACTGAGTGACAGTGTGAGGGAGCTGGATTAACATCAGTAGAGATACAGTCAGTAACACAGGGTGCTGTGGGGAGAGGGGTTACTGAGTGACAGTGTGAAGGTGCTGGATTAACATCAGTAGAGATACAGTCAGTAACACAGGGTGCTGGGGGGAGAGGGGTTACTGAGTGACAGTGTGCGGGAGGCTGTATTAACATCAGCAGAGATACAGTCAGTAGCAGAGGGCGCTGGGGGGGTGAGGGGCTACTGAGTAACAGTGTGAGGGAGCTGGATTAACATCAGTAGAGATACAGTCAGTAACACAGGGCGCTGGGAGGAGAGGGGCTACTGAGTGACAGTTTGAGGGAGCTTCATTAACATCAGTAGAGATACAGTCAGTAACACAGGGCGCTGGGGGGAGAGGGGCTACTGAGTGACAGTGTGAGGGAGCTGGATTAACATCAGTAGAGATACAGTCAGTAACACAGGGTGCTGAGGGAGAGGGGTTACTGAGTGACAGTGTGAGGGAGCTGGATTAGCATCAGTAGAGATACAGTCAGTAACACAGGTCGCTGGTGGAGGGGTTACTGAGTGACAGTGTGAGGGAGCTGGATTAACATCCGTAGAGATACAGTCTGTAACACAGGGAGCTGGGGGGAGAGGGGTTACTTAGGTACAGTGTGAGGGAGCTGGATTAACATCAGTAGAGTTACAGACAGTAATAGGATGCTGGGGGGAGAGTGGTTACTGAGTAACAGTGTGGGGGAGCTGGATTAACATCAGTAGAGATACAGTCAGTAACACAGGGCGCTGGGTGGGGAGAGGAGCTACTGAGTGACAATGTGAGGGAGTTGGATTAACATCAGTAGAGATACAGTCAGTAACACAGGGCGCTGGGGGGAGAGGGCTTACTGAGTGACAGTGTGAGGGAGCTGGATTAACATCAGTAGAGATACATTCAGTAACACAGGGCGCTGGGGGGAGAGGGGTTACTGAGTGACAGTGTGAGGGAGCTGGATTAACATCAGTAGAGATACAGTCAGTAACAGGGCGCTGGGGGGAGAGGGGTTACTGAGTGAAAGTGTGAGGGAGCTGGACTAACATCAGTAGAGATACAGTCAGTAACACAGGGCGCTGGGGGGGAGAGGGGTTACTGAGTGACAGTGTGGGGGAGCTGGATTAACATCAGTAGAGATACAGTCAGTAACACAGGGTGCTGTGGGGAGAGGGGTTACTGAGTGACAGTGTGAGGGAGCTGGATTAACATCAGTAGAGATACAGTCAGTAACAGGACGCTGGGGGGAGAGGGCTTACTGAGTAACAGTGTGGGGGAGCTGGATTTACATCAATAGAGATACAGTCAGTAACACAGGGCGCTGGGGGTGGAGAGGAGCTACTGAGTGACAATGTGAGGGTGCTGGATTAACATCAGTAGAGATACAGTCAGTAACACAGGGCACTTGGGGAGAGGGGTTACTGAGTGACAGTGTGAGGGAGCTGGATTAACACCAGTAGAGATACAGTCAGTAACACAGGGCGCTGGGGGGAGAGGGGTTACTGAGTGACAATGTGAGGGTGCTGGATTAACATCAGTAGAGATACAGTCAGTAACACAGGGCGCTGGGGGGAGAGGGGTTACTGAGTGACAGTGTGAGGGAGCTGGATTAACATCAGGTGAGATACATTCAGTAACATAGGGCGCTGGGGGGAGAGGGGTTACTGAGTGACAGTGTGAGGGAGCTGGATTAACATCAGTAGAGATACAGTCATTAACACAGGGCGCTGGGGGGGGTGAGGGGTTACTGAGTGACAGTGTGAGGGAGCTGGATTAACATCAGTAGAGATACAGTCAGTAACACAGGGCACTGGGGGGAAAGGGGTTACTGGATATCAGTGTGAGGGAGCTGGATTAACATCAGTAGAGATACAGTCAGTAGCACAGGGTGCTGGAGGAGAGGGGTTACTGAGTTACAGTGAGAGCGCTGGATTAACATCAGTAGAGATACAGTCAGTAACACAGGGCTCTGGGGGGAGAGGGCTTACTGAGTGAAAGTGTGAGGGAGCTGGACTAACATCAGTAGAGATACAGTCAGTAGCACAGGGTGCTGGAGGAGAGGGGTTACTGAGTTACAGTGAGAGCGCTGGATTAACATCAGTAGAGATACAGTCAGGAGCACAGGGTGCTGGGGGGAGAGGGGTTACTGAGTGACAGTGTGAAGGAGCTGGATAAACATGAGTAGAGATACAGTCAGTAACACAGGGCGCTGGGGGGAGAGAGGTTACTGAGTGACAGTGTGAGGGAGCTGGATTTACATCAGTAGAGATACAGTCAGTAACACAGGGCGCTGGGGGGAGAGAGGTTACTGAGTGACAGTGTGAAGGAGCTGGATAAATATGAGTAGAGATACAGTCAGTAACACAGGGCGCTGGGAGTAGAGAGGTTACTGAGTGACAGTGTGAGGGAGCTGGATTAACATCAGTAGAGATACAGTCAGTAACACAGGGCGCTGGGGGGAGAGGGGTTACTGAGTGAAAGTGTGAGGGAGCTGGACTAACATCAGTAGAGATACTGTCAGTAACAGAGGGTGCTGTGGGGAGAGGGGTTACTGAGTGAAAGTGTGAGGGAGCTGGACTAACATCAGTAGAGATACTGTCAGTAACACAGGGCGCTGTGGGGAGAGGGGTTACTGAGTGACAGTGTGAGGGAGCTGGATTAACATCAGTAGAGATACAGTCAGTAACACAGGGTGCTGGGGGGAGAGGGGTTACTGAGTGACAGTGTGAGGGAGGCTGGATTAACATCAGTAGAGATACAGTCAGTAACACAGGGCGTTGGGGAGAGCGGGTTTACTGAGTGGCAGTGTGAGGGAGCTGGATTAACATCAGTAGAGATACAGTCAGTAACAGGACGCTGGGGGGAGAGGTCTTACTGAGTAACAGTGTGGGGGAGCTGGATTTACATCAGTAGAGATACAGTCAGTAACACAGGGCGCTGGGGGGAGAGGGGTTACTGAGTGACAGTGTGAGGGAGCTGGATTAACATCAGTAGAGATACAGTCAGTAACACAGGGTGCTGAGGGAGAGGGGTTACTGAGTGACAGTGTGAGGGAGCTGGATTAGCATCAGTAGAGATACAGTCAGTAACACAGGTCGCTGGTGGAGGGGTTACTGAGTGACAGTGTGAGGGAGCTGGATTAACATCCGTAGAGATACAGTCTGTAACACAGGGAGCTGGGGGGAGAGGGGTTACTTAGGTACAGTGTGAGGGAGCTGGATTAACATCAGTAGAGTTACAGACAGTAATAGGATGCTGGGGGGAGAGTGGTTACTGAGTAACAGTGTGGGGGAGCTGGATTAACATCAGTAGAGATACAGTCAGTAACACAGGGCGCTGGGTGGGGAGAGGAGCTACTGAGTGACAATGTGAGGGAGTTGGATTAACATCAGTAGAGATACAGTCAGTAACACAGGGCGCTGGGGGGAGAGGGCTTACTGAGTGACAGTGTGAGGGAGCTGGATTAACATCAGTAGAGATACATTCAGTAACACAGGGCGCTGGGGGGAGAGGGGTTACTGAGTGACAGTGTGAGGGAGCTGGATTAACATCAGTAGAGATACAGTCAGTAACAGGGCGCTGGGGGGAGAGGGGTTACTGAGTGAAAGTGTGAGGGAGCTGGACTAACATCAGTAGAGATACTGTCAGTAACAGAGGGCGCTGTGGGGAGAGGGGTTACTGAGTGACAGTGTGAGGGAGCTGTATTAACATCCGTAGACATACAGTCAGTAACACAGGGAGCTGGGTGGAGAGGGGTTACTGAGTGACAGTGTGAGGGAGGCTGGATTAACATCAGTAGAGATACAGTCAGTAACAGGACGCTGGGGGGAGAGGGCTTACTGAGTAACAGTGTGGGGGAGCTGGATTTACATCAATAGAGATACAGTCAGTAACACAGGGCGCTGGGGGTGGAGAGGAGCTACTGAGTGACAATGTGAGGGTGCTGGATTAACATCAGTAGAGATACAGTCAGTAACACAGGGCGCTGGGGGGAGAGGGGTTACTGAGTGACAGTGTGAGGGAGCTGGATTAACACCAGTAGAGATACAGTCAGTAACACAGGGCGCTGGGGGGAGAGGGGTTACTGAGTGACAATGTGAGGGTGCTGGATTAACATCAGTAGAGATACAGTCAGTAACACAGGGCGCTGGGGGGAGAGGGGTTACTGAGTGACAGTGTGAGGGAGCTGGATTAACATCAGGTGAGATACATTCAGTAACATAGGGCGCTGGGGGGAGAGGGGTTACTGAGTGACAGTGTGAGGGAGCTGGATTAACATCAGTAGAGATACAGTCAGTAACACAGGGCACTGGGGGGAAAGGGGTTACTGGATATCAGTGTGAGGGAGCTGGATTAACATCAGTAGAGATACAGTCAGTAGCACAGGGTGCTGGAGGAGAGGGGTTACTGAGTTACAGTGAGAGCGCTGGATTAACATCAGTAGAGATACAGTCAGTAACACAGGGCTCTGGGGGGAGAGGGCTTACTGAGTGAAAGTGTGAGGGAGCTGGACTAACATCAGTAGAGATACAGTCAGTAGCACAGGGTGCTGGAGGAGAGGGGTTACTGAGTTACAGTGAGAGCGCTGGATTAACATCAGTAGAGATACAGTCAGTAACACAGGGTGCTGGGGGGAGAGGGGTTACTGAGTGACAGTGTGAAGGAGCTGGATAAACATGAGTAGAGATACAGTCAGTAACACAGGGCGCTGGGGGGAGAGAGGTTACTGAGTGACAGTGTGAGGGAGCTGGATTTACATCAGTAGAGATACAGTCAGTAACACAGGGCGCTGGGGGGAGAGAGGTTACTGAGTGACAGTGTGAAGGAGCTGGATAAATATGAGTAGAGATACAGTCAGTAACACAGGGCGCTTGGGTGTGAGGGGTTACTGAGTGACAGTGTGAGGGAACTGGATTAACATCAGTAGAGATACAGTCAGTAACACAGGGCGCTGGGAGTAGAGAGGTTACTGAGTGACAGTGTGAGGGAGCTGGATTAACATCAGTAGAGATACAGTCAGTAACACAGGGCGCTGGGGGGAGAGGGGTTACTGAGTGAAAGTGTGAGGGAGCTGGACTAACATCAGTAGAGATACTGTCAGTAACAGAGGGTGCTGTGGGGAGAGGGGTTACTGAGTGAAAGTGTGAGGGAGCTGGACTAACATCAGTAGAGATACTGTCAGTAACACAGGGCGCTGTGGGGAGAGGGGTTACTGAGTGACAGTGTGAGGGAGCTGGATTAACATCAGTAGAGATACAGTCAGTAACACAGGGTGCTGGGGGGAGAGGGGTTACTGAGTGACAGTGTGAGGGAGGCTGGATTAACATCAGTAGAGATACAGTCAGTAACACAGGGCGTTGGGGAGAGCGGGTTTACTGAGTGGCAGTGTGAGGGAGCTGGATTAACATCAGTAGAGATACAGTCAGTAACACAGGGTGCTGGGGGGAGAGGGGTTACTGAGTGATATTGTGAGGGAGCTGGATTAACATCAGTAGAGATACATTCAGTAAGACAGGGTGCTGGGGGGAGAGGGGTTACTGAGTGACAGTGTGAGGGAGGCTGGATTAACATCAGTAGAGATACAGTCAGTAACAGGACGCTGGGGGGAGAGGTCTTACTGAGTAACAGTGTGGGGGAGCTGGATTTACATCAGTAGAGATACAGTCAGTAACACAGGGCGCTGGGGGGAGAGGGGTTACTGAGTGACAGTGTGAGGGAGCTGGATTAACATCAGTAGAGATACAGTCAGTAACACAGGGTGCTGAGGGGCAAGGGGTTACTGAGTGACAATGTGAGGGAGGCTGGATTAACATCAGTAGAGATACAGTCAGTAACACAGGGCGCTGGGGGGAGAGGGCTTACTGAGTAACAGTGTGGGGGAGCTGGATTTACATCAATAGAGATACAGTCAGTAACACAGGGCGCTGGGGGTGGAGAGGAGCTACTGAGTGACAATGTGAGGGTGCTGGATTAACATCAGTAGAGATACAGTCAGTAACACAGGGCGCTGGGGGGAGAGGGGTTACTGAGTGACAGTGTGAGGGAGCTGGATTAACATCAGTAGAGATACAGTCAGTAACACAGGGCGCTGGGGGGAGAGGGGTTACTGAGTGACAGTGTGAGGGAGCTGGATTAACATCAGGTGAGATACATTCAGTAACATAGGGCGCTGGGGGGAGAGGGGTTACTGAGTGACAGTGTGAGGGAGCTGGATTAACATCAGTAGAGATACAGTCATTAACACAGGGCGCTGGGGGGGGTGAGGGGTTACTGAGTGACAGTGTGAGGGAGCTGGATTAACATCAGTAGAGATACAGTCAGTAACACAGGGCACTGGGGGGAAAGGGGTTACTGGATATCAGTGTGAGGGAGCTGGATTAACATCAGTAGAGATACAGTCAGTAGCACAGGGTGCTGGAGGAGAGGGGTTACTGAGTTACAGTGAGAGCGCTGGATTAACATCAGTAGAGATACAGTCAGTAACACAGGGCTCTGGGGGGAGAGGGCTTACTGAGTGAAAGTGTGAGGGAGCTGGACTAACATCAGTAGAGATACAGTCAGTAGCACAGGGTGCTGGGGGGAGAGGGGTTACTGAGTGACAGTGTGAAGGAGCTGGATAAACATGAGTAGAGATACAGTCAGTAACACAGGGCGCTGGGGGGAGAGAGGTTACTGAGTGACAGTGTGAGGGAGCTGGATTTACATCAGTAGAGATACAGTCAGTAACACAGGGCGCTGGGGGGAGAGAGGTTACTGAGTGACAGTGTGAAGGAGCTGGATAAATATGAGTAGAGATACAGTCAGTAACACAGGACGCAGGGGGGTGAGGGATTACTGAGTGACAGTGTGAGGGAGCTGGATTAACATCTGTAGCGATGCAGTCAGTAACACAGGGCGCTGGGGGGTGAGTGGTTACTGAGTGACAGTATGAGGGAGCTGGATTAACATCAGTAGAGATACAGTCAGTAACACAGGGCGCTTGGGTGTGAGGGGTTACTGAGTGACAGTGTGAGGGAACTGGATTAACATCAGTAGAGATACAGTCAGTAACACAGGGCGCTGGGAGTAGAGGGGTTACTGAGTGAAAGTGTGAGGGAGCTGGACTAACATCAGTAGAGATACTGTCAGTAACAGAGGGCGCTGTGGGGAGAGGGGTTACTGAGTGACAGTGTGAGGGAGCTGTATTAACATCCGTAGAGATACAGTCAGTAACACAGGGAGCTGGGGGGAGAGGGCTTACTGAGTGACAGTGTGAGGGAGCTGGATTAACATCAGTAGAGATACAGTCAGTAACACAGGGCGTTGGGGAGAGCGGGTTTACTGAGTGGCAGTGTGAGGGAGCTGGATTAACATCAGTAGAGATACAGTCAGTAACACAGGGTGCTGGGGGGTGAGGGGTTACTGAGTGACAGTGTGAGGGAGCTGGATTAACATCAGTAGAGATACAATCAGTAACACAGGGCGCTGGGGGGAGAACTGTTACTGAGTGACAGTGTGAGGGAACTGGATTGGCATCAGTAGAGACACAGTCAGTAACACAGGTCGCCGGTGGAGGGGTTACTGAGTGACAGTGTGATGGAGCTGGATTAACATCAGTAGAGATACAGTCAGTAACACAGGGCGCTGGGGGGTGAGGGGTTACTGAGTGACAGTGTGAGGGAGCTGGATTAACATCAGTAGAGATACAATCAGTAACACAGGGCGCTGGGGGGAGAGGAGTTACTGAGTGACAGTGTGAGGGAGCTGGATTGGAATCAGTAGAGATACAGTCAGTAACACAGGTCGCCGGTGGAGGGGTTACTGAGTGACAGTGTGAGGGAACTGGATTGGCATCAGTATAGACACAGTCAGTAACACAGGTCGCCGGTGGAGAGGTTACTGAGTGACAGTGTGATGGAGCTGGATTAACATCAGTAGAGATACAGTCAGTAACACAGGGCGCTGGGGGGAGAGGGGTTACTGAGTGACAGTGAAGGGAGCAGGATTAACATCAGTAGAGATACAGTCAGTAACACAGGGTGCTGGGGGGAGAGAGGTTACTGAGTGACAGTGTGCGGGAGGCTGTATTAACATCAGTAGAGATAAAGTCAGTAACACTGGTCGCTGGTGGAGGGGTTACTGAGTGACAGTGTGAGGGAGCTGCATTGGCATCAGTAGAGATACAGTCAGTAACACAGGTTGCTGGTGGAGGGGTTACTGAGTGACAGCGTGAGGGAGCTGAATGGGCGTCAGTAGAGATACAGTCAGTAACACAGGTCGCTGGTGGAGGGATTACTGAGTGACAGTTTGATGGAGCTGGATTTGCATCAGTAGAGTTACAGTCAGTAACACAGGGCGCTGGGGGGAGAGTGGTTACTGAGTGACAGTGTGAGGGAGCTGGATTAACATCAGTAGAGATACATTCAGTAACACAGGGTGCTGTGGGGGGAGGGATTACTGAGTGACAGTGTGAGGGAGCTGGATTAACATCAGTAGAGATACAGTCATTAACACAGGCGCTGGGGGGAGAGGGCTTACTGAGTGACAGTGTGAGGGAGCTAGATTAACATCAGTAGACATACAGTCAGTTACACAGGGCGCTGGGGGAGAAGGGTTACTGAGTGACAGTGTGGGGGAGCTCGATTAACATCAGTAGAGATACAGTCAGTAACACAGGGCTTGGGGGGTGAGGGGTTACTGAGTGACAGTGAAGGGAACTGGATTAACAACAGTAGAGATACAGTCAGTAACACTGGGTGCTGAGGGAGAGGGGTTACTGAGTGACAGTGTGAGGGAGCTGGATTAGCATCAGTAGAGATACAGTCAATAACACAGGTCGCTGGTGGAGCGGTTACTGAGTGACAGTGTGAGGGAGCTGGATTAACATCAGTAGAGATACAGTCAGTAACACAGGACGCTGAGGGGAGAGGGGTTACTGAGTGACAGTGTGAAGGTGCTGGATTAACATCAGTAGAGATACAGTCAGTAACACAGGGTGCTGGGGGGAGAGGGGTTACTGATTGACAGTGTGAGGGAGGCTGTATTAACATCAGCAGAGATACAGTCAGTTACAGAGGGCGCTGGGGGGGTGAGGGGCTACTGAGTAACAGTGTGAGGGAGCTGGATTAACATCAGTAGAGATACAGTCAGTAACACAGGGCGCTGGGAGGAGAGGGGCTACTGAGTGACAGTTTGAGGGAGCTTCATTAACATCAGTAGAGATACAGTCAGTAACACAGGGCGCTGGGGGGAGAGGGGTTACTGAGTGACAGTGTGAGGGAGCTGGATTAACATCAGTAGAGATACAGTCAGTAACACAGGGTGCTGAGGGAGAGGGGTTACTGAGTGACAGTGTGAGGGAGCTGGATTAGCATCAGTAGAGATACAGTCAGTAACACAGGTCGCTGGTGGAGGGGTTACTGAGTGACAGTGTGAGGGAGCTGTATTAACATCAGTAGAGATACAGTCAGTAACACAGGGCACTGGTGGTGGAGGGGGTACAGAGTGACAGTGTGAGGGAGCTGCATTGGCATGATTAGAGATACAGTCAGTAACACAGGTCGCTGGTGGAGGGGTTACTGAGTGACAGTGTGAGGGAGCTGGATTAACATCAGTTGAGATACAGTCAGTAACACAGGGCGCTGGGAGGAGAGGGGCTACTGAGTGACAGTGTGAGGGAGCTGGATTAACATCAGTAGAGTTACAGTCAGTAACAGAGGGCGCTGGGGGGAGAGAGGTTACTGAGTGACAGTGTGAGGGCGCTGTATTAACATCAGTAGAGATACAGTCAGTCACACAGGGCACTGGTGGTGGAGGGGGTGCTGAGTGACAGTGTGAGGGAGCTGCATTGGCATGATTAGAGATACAGTCAGTAACACAGGTCGCTGGTGGAGGGGTTACTGAGTGACAGTATGAGGGAGCTGGATTGGAATCAGTAGAGATACAGTCAGTAACACAGGGCGCTGGGGGGAGAGGGGTTACTTAGTGACAGTGTCAGGGAGCTGAATTAACATGAGTAGAGACACAGTCAGTAACACAGGGCGCTTGGGGGGAGAGGGGTTACTGTGTGACAGTGTGAGGGAGCTGGATTAGCATCAGTAGACATTCAGTCAATAACACAGGTCGCTGGTGGAGGGGTTACTGAGTGACAGTGTGAGGGAGCTGGATTGGCATCAGAATAGATACAGTCAGTAACACAGGTCGCTGGTGGAGGGGTTACTGAGTGACAGTGTGAGGGATCTGGATTAACATCAGTAGAGATACAGTCAGTAATACAGGGCGCTTGGGGGGAGAGGGGTTACTGAGTGACAGTGTCAGGGAGCTGGATTAACATCAGTAGAGATACAGTTAGTAATACAGGGTGCTTGGGGGAGAGGGGTTACTGAGTGACAGTGTGAGGGAGCTGGATTAACATCAGTAGAGATACAGTCAGTAACACAGGGCGTTGGGGGGAGAACTGTTACTGAGTGACAGTGTGAGGGAACTGGATTGGCATCAGTAGAGACACAGTCAGTAACACAGGTCGCCGGTGGAGGGGTTACTGAGTGACAGTGTGATGGAGCTGGATTAACATCAGTAGAGATACAGTCAGTAACACAGGGCGCTGGGGGGTGAGGGGTTACTGAGTGACAGTGTGAGGGAACTGGAATAACATCAATAGAGATACAGTCAGTAACAAAGGGCGCTGGGAGGAGAGGGGTTACTGAGTGACAGTGTGAGTGAGCTGGATTAACATCAGTAGAGATACAGTCAGTAACACAGGGCTCTGGGGGGAGAGGAGTTACTGAGTGACAGTGTGAGGGAGCTGGATTGGAATCAGTAGAGACACAGTCAGTAACACAGGTCGCCGGTGGAGGGGTTACTGAGTGACAGTGTGATGGAGCTGGATTAACATCAGTAGAGATACAGTCAGTAACACAGGGCGCTGGGGGGTGAGGGGTTACTGAGTGACAGTGTGAGGGAGCTGGATTAACATCAGTAGAGATACAATCAGTAACACAGGGCGCTGGGGGGAGAGGAGTTACTGAGTGACAGTGTGAGGGAGCTGGATTGGAATCAGTAGAGATACAGTCAGTAACACAGGTCGCCGGTGGAGGGGTTACTGAGTGACAGTGTGAGGGAACTGGATTGGCATCAGTATAGACACAGTCAGTAACACAGGTCGCCGGTGGAGAGGTTACTGAGTGACAGTGTGATGGAGCTGGATTAACATCAGTAGAGATACAGTCAGTAACACAGGGCGCTGGGGGGAGAGGGGTTACTGAGTGACAGTGAAGGGAGCAGGATTAACATCAGTAGAGATACAGTCAGTAACACAGGGTGCTGGGGGGAGAGAGGTTACTGAGTGACAGTGTGCGGGAGGCTGTATTAACATCAGTAGAGATAAAGTCAGTAACACTGGTCGCTGGTGGAGGGGTTACTGAGTGACAGTGTGAGGGAGCTGCATTGGCATCAGTAGAGATACAGTCAGTAACACAGGTTGCTGGTGGAGGGGTTACTGAGTGACAGCGTGAGGGAGCTGAATGGGCGTCAGTAGAGATACAGTCAGTAACACAGGTCGCTGGTGGAGGGATTACTGAGTGACAGTTTGATGGAGCTGGATTTGCATCAGTAGAGTTACAGTCAGTAACACAGGGCGCTGGGGGGAGAGGGGTTACTGAGTGACAGTGTGAGGGAGCTGGATTAACATCAGTAGAGATACATTCAGTAACACAGGGTGCTGTGGGGGGAGGGATTACTGAGTGACAGTGTGAGGGAGCTGGATTAACATCAGTAGAGATACAGTCATTAACACAGGCGCTGGGGGGAGAGGGCTTACTGAGTGACAGTGTGAGGGAGCTAGATTAACATCAGTAGACATACAGTCAGTTACACAGGGCGCTGGGGGAGAAGGGTTACTGAGTGACAGTGTGGGGGAGCTCGATTAACATCAGTAGAGATACAGTCAGTAACACAGGGCTTGGGGGGTGAGGGGTTACTGAGTGACAGTGAAGGGAACTGGATTAACAACAGTAGAGATACAGTCAGTAACACTGGGTGCTGAGGGAGAGGGGTTACTGAGTGACAGTGTGAGGGAGCTGGATTAGCATCAGTAGAGATACAGTCAATAACACAGGTCGCTGGTGGAGCGGTTACTGAGTGACAGTGTGAGGGAGCTGGATTAACATCAGTAGAGATACAGTCAGTAACACAGGACGCTGAGGGGAGAGGGGTTACTGAGTGACAGTGTGAAGGTGCTGGATTAACATCAGTAGAGATACAGTCAGTAACACAGGGTGCTGGGGGGAGAGGGGTTACTGATTGACAGTGTGAGGGAGGCTGTATTAACATCAGCAGAGATACAGTCAGTTACAGAGGGCGCTGGGGGGGTGAGGGGCTACTGAGTAACAGTGTGAGGGAGCTGGATTAACATCAGTAGAGATACAGTCAGTAACACAGGGCGCTGGGAGGAGAGGGGCTACTGAGTGACAGTTTGAGGGAGCTTCATTAACATCAGTAGAGATACAGTCAGTAACACAGGGCGCTGGGGGGAGAGGGGTTACTGAGTGACAGTGTGAGGGAGCTGGATTAACATCAGTAGAGATACAGTCAGTAACACAGGGTGCTGAGGGAGAGGGGTTACTGAGTGACAGTGTGAGGGAGCTGGATTAGCATCAGTAGAGATACAGTCAGTAACACAGGTCGCTGGTGGAGGGGTTACTGAGTGACAGTGTGAGGGAGCTGTATTAACATCAGTAGAGATACAGTCAGTAACACAGGGCACTGGTGGTGGAGGGGGTACAGAGTGACAGTGTGAGGGAGCTGCATTGGCATGATTAGAGATACAGTCAGTAACACAGGTCGCTGGTGGAGGGGTTACTGAGTGACAGTGTGAGGGAGCCGGATTAACATCAGTTGAGATACAGTCAGTAACACAGGGCGCTGGGAGGAGAGGGGCTACTGAGTGACAGTGTGAGGGAGCTGGATTAACATCAGTAGAGTTACAGTCAGTAACAGAGGGCGCTGGGGGGAGAGAGGTTACTGAGTGACAGTGTGAGGGAGCTGTATTAACATCAGTAGAGATACAGTCAGTCACACAGGGCACTGGTGGTGGAGGGGGTGCTGAGTGACAGTGTGAGGGAGCTGCATTGGCATGATTAGAGATACAGTCAGTAACACAGGTCGCTGGTGGAGGGGTTACTGAGTGACAGTATGAGGGAGCTGGATTGGAATCAGTAGAGATACAGTCAGTAACACAGGTCGCTGGTGGAGGGGTTACTGAGTGACAGTGTGAGGGAGCTGAATTAACATGAGTAGAGACACAGTCAGTAACACAGGGCGCTTGGGGGGAGAGGGGTTACTGTGTGACAGTGTGAGGGAGCTGGATTAGCATCAGTAGAGATTCAGTCAATAACACAGGTCGCTGGTGGAGGGGCTACTGAGTGACAGTGTGAGGGAGCTGGATTGGCATCAGAATAGATACAGTCAGTAACACAGGTCGCTGGTGGAGGGGTTACTGAGTGACAGTGTGAGGGATCTGGATTAACATCAGTAGAGATACAGTCAGTAATACAGGGCGCTTGGGGGGAGAGGGGTTACTGAGTGACAGTGTCAGGGAGCTGGATTAACATCAGTAGAGATACAGTTAGTAATACAGGGTGCTTGGGGGAGAGGGGTTACTGAGTGACAGTGTGAGGGAGCTGGATTAACATCAGTAGAGATACAGTCAGTAACACAGGGCGTTGGGGGGAGAACTGTTACTGAGTGACAGTGTGAGGGAACTGGATTGGCATCAGTAGAGACACAGTCAGTAACACAGGTCGCCGGTGGAGGGGTTACTGAGTGACAGTGTGATGGAGCTGGATTAACATCAGTAGAGATACAGTCAGTAACACAGGGCGCTGGGGGGTGAGGGGTTACTGAGTGACAGTGTGAGGGAACTGGAATAACATCAATAGAGATACAGTCAGTAACAAAGGGCGCTGGGAGGAGAGGGGTTACTGAGTGACAGTGTGAGGGAGCTGGATTAACATCAGTAGAGATACAGTCAGTAACACAGGGCTCTGGGGGGAGAGGAGTTACTGAGTGACAGTGTGAGGGAGCTGGATTGGAATCAGTAGAGATACAGTCAGTAACACAGGTCGCCGGTGGAGGGGTTACTGAGTGACAGTGTGAGGGAGCTGGATTAACATCAGTAGAGATACAGTCAGTAACACAGTGCGCTGGGGGGTGAGAGGTTACTGACTGACAGTGAGAGGGAGCTGTATTAACATCAGTAGAAATACAGTCAGTAACACACGGCAGTGGTGGTGGAGGGGTTACTGGGTGACAGTTTGAGGGCGCTAGATTAACATCAGTAGAGATTCAGTCAGTAACACAGGGCTCTGGGGGGAGAACTGTTACTGAGTGACAGTGTGAGGGAACTGGATTGGCATCAGTAGAGACACAGTCAGTAACACAGGTCGCCGGTGGAGGGGTTACTGAGTGACAGTGTGATGGAGTTGGATTAACATCAGTAGAGATACAGTCAGTAACACAGGGCGCTGGGGGGTGAGGGGTTACTGAGTGACAGTGTGAGGGAGCTGGATTAACATCAGTAGAGATACAATCAGTAACACAGGGCGCTGGGGGGAGAGGAGTTACTGAGTGACAGTGTGAGGGAGCTGGATTGGAATCAGTAGAGATACAGTCAGTAACACAGGGCGCTGGGGGGTGAGGGGTTACTGAGTGACAGTGTGAGGGAGCTGGATTAACATCAGTAGAGATACAGTCAGTAACACAGGGCGCTGGGGGGAGAGGGGTTACTGAGTGACAGTGAAGGGAGCAGGATTAACATCAGTAGAGATACAGTCAGTAACACAGGGTGCTGGGGGGAGAGAGGTTACTGAGTGACAGTGTGCGGGAGGCTGTATTAACATCAGTAGAGATAAAGTCAGTAACACTGGTCGCTGGTGGAGGGGTTACTGAGTGACAGTGTGAGGGAGCTGCATTGGCATCAGTAGAGATACTGTCAGTAACACAGGTTGCTGGTGGAGGGGTTACTGAGTGACAGTGTGAGGGAGCTGGATGGGCGTCAGTAGAGATACAGTCAGTAACACAGGTCGCTGGTGGAGGGATTACTGAGTGACAGTTAGATGGAGCTGGATTTGCATCAGTAGAGTTACAGTCAGTAACACAGGGCGCTGGGGGGAGAGGGGTTACTGAGTGACAGTGTGAGGGAGCTGGATTAACATCAGTAGAGATACATTCAGTAACACTGGGTGCTGTGGGGGGAGGGATTACTGAGTGACAGTGTGAGGGAGCTGGATTAACATCAGTAGAGATACAGTCATTAACACTGGCGCTGGGGGGAGAGGTCTTACTGAGTGACAGTGTGAGGGAGCTAGATTAACATCAGTAGAGATACAGTCAGTTACACAGGGCGCTGGGGGAGAAGGGTTACTGAGTGACAGTGTGGGGGAGCTCGATTAACATCAGTAGAGATACAGTCAGTAACACAGGGCTTGGGGGGAGAGGGGTTACTGAGTGACAGTGAAGGGAACTGGATTAACAACAGTAGAGATACAGTCAGTAACACTGGGTGCTGAGGGAGAGGTGTTACTGAGTGACAGTGTGAGGGAGCTGGATTAGCATCAGTAGAGATACAGTCAATAACACAGGTCGCTGGTGGAGCGGTTACTGAGTGACAGTGTGAGGGAGCTGGATTAACATCAGTAGAGATACAGTCAGTAACACAGGGCGCTGGGAGGAGAGGGGCTACTGAGTGACAGTTTGAGGGAGCTTCATTAACATCAGTAGAGATACAGTCAGTAACACAGGGCGCTGGGGGGAGAGGGGTTACTGAGTGACAGTGTGAGGGAGCTGGATTAACATCAGTAGAGATACAGTCAGTAACACAGGGTGCTGAGGGAGAGGGGTTACTGAGTGACAGTGTGAGGGAGCTGGATTAGCATCAGTAGAGATACAGTCAGTAACACAGGTCGCTGGTGGAGGGGTTACTGAGTGACAGTGTGAGGGAGCTGTATTAACATCAGTAGAGATACAGTCAGTAACACAGGGCACTGGTGGTGGAGGGGGTACTGAGTGACAGTGTGAGGGAGCTGCATTGGCATGATTAGAGATACAGTCAGTAACACAGGTCGCTGGTGGAGGGGTTACTGAGTGACAGTGTGAGGGAGCTGGATTAACATCAGTTGAGATACAGTCAGTAACACAGGGCGCTGGGAGGAGAGGGGCTACTGAGTGACAGTGTGAGGGAGCTGGATTAACATCAGTAGAGTTACAGTCAGTAACAGAGGGCGCTGGGGGGAGAGAGGTTACTGAGTGACAGTGTGAGGGAGCTGTATTAACATCAGTAGAGATACAGTCAGTCACACAGGGCACTGGTGGTGGAGGGGGTACTGAGTGACAGTGTGAGGGAGCTGCATTGGCATGATTAGAGATACAGTCAGTAACACAGGTCGCTGGTGGAGGGGTTACTGAGTGACAGTGTGAGGGAGCTGGATTAACATCAGTAGAGATACAGTCAGTAACACAGGGCGCTGGGGGGAGAGGGGTTACTTAGTGACAGTGTCAGGGAGCTGAATTAACATGAGTAGAGACACAGTCAGTAACACAGGGCGCTTGGGGGGAGAGGGGTTACTGTGTGACAGTGTGAGGGAGCTGGATTAGCATCAGTAGAGATTCAGTCAATAACACAGGTCGCTGGTGGAGGGGTTACTGAGTGACAGTGTGAGGGAGCTGGATTGGCATCAGAATAGATACAGTCAGTAACACAGGTCGCTGGTGGAGGGGTTACTGAGTGACAGTGTGAGGGATCTGGATTAACATCAGTAGAGATACAGTCAGTAATACAGGGCGCTTGGGGGGAGAGGGGTTACTGAGTGACAGTGTCAGGGAGCTGGATTAACATCAGTAGAGATACAGTTAGTAATACAGGGTGCTTGGGGGAGAGGGGTTACTGAGTGACAGTGTGAGGGAGCTGGATTAACATCAGTAGAGATACAGTCAGTAACACAGGGCGTTGGGGGGAGAACTGTTACTGAGTGACAGTGTGAGGGAACTGGATTGGCATCAGTAGAGATACAGTCAGTAACACAGTGCGCTGGGGGGTGAGAGGTTACTGACTGACAGTGAGAGGGAGCTGTATTAACATCAGTAGAAATACAGTCAGTAACACACGGCAGTGGTGGTGGAGGGGTTACTGGGTGACAGTTTGAGGGCGCTAGATTAACATCAGTAGAGATTCAGTCAGTAACACAGGGCGTTGGGGTGAGAACTGTTACTGAGTGACAGTGTGAGGGAACTGGATTGGCATCAGTAGAGACACAGTCAGTAACACAGGTCGCCGGTGGAGGGGTTACTGAGTGACAGTGTGATGGAGCTGGACTAACATCAGTAGAGATACAGTCAGTAACACAGGGCGCTGGGGGGTGAGGGGTTACTGAGTGACAGTGTGAGGGAGCTGGATTAACATCAGTAGAGATACAATCAGTAACACAGGGCGCTGGGGGGAGAGGAGTTACTGAGTGACAGTGTGAGGGAGCTGGATTGGAATCAGTAGAGATACAGTCAGTAACACAGGTCGCCGGTGGAGGGGTTACTGAGTGACAGTGTGAGGGAACTGGATTGGCATCAGTAGAGACACAGTCAGTAACACAGGTCGCCGGTGGAGAGGTTACTGAGTGACAGTGTGATGGAGCTGGATTAACATCAGTAGAGATACAGTCAGTAACACAGGGCGCTGGGGGGAGAGGGGTTACTGAGTGACAGTGAAGGGAGCAGGATTAACATCAGTAGAGATACAGTCAGTAACACACGGTGCTGGGGGGAGAGGGGTTACTGAGTGACAGTGTGCGGGAGGCTGTATTAACATTAGTAGAGATAAAGTCAGTAACACTGGTCGCTGGTGGAGGGGTTACTGAGTGACAGTGTGAGGGAGCTGCATTGGCATCAGTAGAGATACAGTCAGTAACACAGGTTGCTGGTGGAGGGGTTACTGAGTGACAGCGTGAGGGAGCTGGATGGGCGTCAGTAGAGATACAGTCAGTAACACAGGTCGCTGGTGGAGGGATTACTGAGTGACAGTTTGATGGAGCTGGATTTGCATCAGTAGAGTTACAGTCAGTAACACAGGGCGCTGGGGGGAGAGGGGTTACTGAGTGACAGTGTGAGGGAGCTGGATTAACATCAGTAGAGATACAGTCAGTAACACAGGGTGCTGTGGGGGGAGGGATTACTGAGTGACAGTGTGAGGGAGCTGGATTAACATCAGTAGAGATACAGTCATTAACACAGGCGCTGGGGGAGAAGGGTTACTGAGTGACAGTGTGGGGGAGCTCGATTAACATCAGTAGAGATACAGTCAGTAACACAGGGCTTGGGGGGAGAGGGGATACTGAGTGACAGTGAAGGGAACTGGATTAACATCAGTAGAGATACAGTCAGTAACACTGGGTGCTGAGGGAGAGGGGTTACTGAGTGACAGTGTGAGGGAGCTGGATTAGCATCAGTAGTGATACAGTCAGTAACACAGGTCGCTGGTGGAGCGGTTACTGAGTGACAGTGTGAGGGAGCTGGATTAACATCAGTAGAGATACAGTCAGTAACACAGGGTGCTGTGGGGAGAGGGGTTACTGAGTGACAGTGTGAAGGTGCTGGATTAACATCAGTAGAGATACAGTCAGTAACACAGGGTGCTGGGGGGAGAGGGGTTACTGAGTGACAGTGTGCGGGAGGCTGTATTAACATCAGCAGAGATACAGTCAGTAGCAGAGGGCGCTGGGGGGGTGAGGGGCTACTGAGTAACAGTGTGAGGGAGCTGGATTAACATCAGTAGAGATACAGTCAGTAACACAGGGCGCTGGGAGGAGAGGGGCTACTGAGTGACAGTTTGAGGGAGCTTCATTAACATCAGTAGAGATACAGTCAGTAACACAGGGCGCTGGGGGGAGAGGGGCTACTGAGTGACAGTGTGAGGGAGCTGGATTAACATCAGTAGAGATACAGTCAGTAACACAGGGTGCTGAGGGAGAGGGGTTACTGAGTGACAGTGTGAGGGAGCTGGATTAGCATCAGTAGAGATACAGTCAGTAACACAGGTCGCTGGTGGAGGGGTTACTGAGTGACAGTGTGAGGGAGCTGGATTAACATCCGTAGAGATACAGTCTGTAACACAGGGAGCTGGGGGGAGAGGGGTTACTTAGGTACAGTGTGAGGGAGCTGGATTAACATCAGTAGAGTTACAGACAGTAATAGGATGCTGGGGGGAGAGTGGTTACTGAGTAACAGTGTGGGGGAGCTGGATTAACATCAGTAGAGATACAGTCAGTAACAGGGCGCTGGGGGGAGAGGGGTTACTGAGTGAAAGTGTGAGGGAGCTGGACTAACATCAGTAGAGATACTGTCAGTAACAGAGGGCGCTGTGGGGAGAGGGGTTACTGAGTGACAGTGTGAGGGAGCTGTATTAACATCCGTAGACATACAGTCAGTAACACAGGGAGCTGGGTGGAGAGGGGTTACTGAGTGACAGTGTGAGGGAGGCTGGATTAACATCAGTAGAGATACAGTCAGTAACAGGACGCTGGGGGGAGAGGGCTTACTGAGTAACAGTGTGGGGGAGCTGGATTTACATCAATAGAGATACAGTCAGTAACACAGGGCGCTGGGGGTGGAGAGGAGCTACTGAGTGACAATGTGAGGGTGCTGGATTAACATCAGTAGAGATACAGTCAGTAACACAGGGCGCTGGGGGGAGAGGGGTTACTGAGTGACAGTGTGAGGGAGCTGGATTAACACCAGTAGAGATACAGTCAGTAACACAGGGCGCTGGGGGGAGAGGGGTTACTGAGTGACAGTGTGAGGGAGCTGGATTAACACCAGTAGAGATACAGTCAGTAACACAGGGCGCTGGGGGGAGAGGGGTTACTGAGTGACAGTGTGAGGGAGCTGGATTAACATCAGGTGAGATACATTCAGTAACATAGGGCGCTGGGGGGAGAGGGGTTACTGAGTGACAGTGTGAGGGAGCTGGATTAACATCAGTAGAGATACAGTCATTAACACAGGGCGCTGGGGGGGGTGAGGGGTTACTGAGTGACAGTGTGCGGGAGCTGGATTAACATCAGTAGAGATACAGTCAGTAACACAGGGCACTGGGGGGAAAGGGGTTACTGGATATCAGTGTGAGGGAGCTGGATTAACATCAGTAGAGATACAGTCAGTAGCACAGGGTGCTGGAGGAGAGGGGTTACTGAGTTACAGTGAGAGCGCTGGATTAACATCAGTAGAGATACAGTCAGTAACACAGGGCTCTGGGGGGAGAGGGCTTACTGAGTGAAAGTGTGAGGGAGCTGGACTAACATCAGTAGAGATACAGTCAGTAGCACAGGGTGCTGGAGGAGAGGGGTTACTGAGTTACAGTGAGAGCGCTGGATTAACATCAGTAGAGATACAGTCAGTAGCACAGGGTGCTGGGGGGAGAGGGGTTACTGAGTGACAGTGTGAAGGAGCTGGATAAACATGAGTAGAGATACAGTCAGTAACACAGGGCGCTGGGGGGAGAGAGGTTACTGAGTGACAGTGTGAGGGAGCTGGATTTACATCAGTAGAGATACAGTCAGTAACACAGGGCGCTGGGGGGAGAGAGGTTACTGAGTGACAGTGTGAAGGAGCTGGATAAATATGAGTAGAGATACAGTCAGTAACACAGGGCGCTTGGGTGTGAGGGGTTACTGAGTGACAGTGTGAGGGAACTGGATTAACATTAGTAGAGATACAGTCAGTAACACAGGGCGCTGGGAGTAGAGAGGTTACTGAGTGACAGTGTGAGGGAGCTGGATTAACATCAGTAGAGATACAGTCAGTAACACAGGGCGCTGGGGGGAGAGGGGTTACTGAGTGAAAGTGTGAGGGAGCTGGACTAACATCAGTAGAGATACTGTCAGTAACAGAGGGTGCTGTGGGGAGAGGGGTTACTGAGTGAAAGTGTGAGGGAGCTGGACTAACATCAGTAGAGATACTGTCAGTAACACAGGGCGCTGTGGGGAGAGGGGTTACTGAGTGACAGTGTGAGGGAGCTGGATTAACATCAGTAGAGATACAGTCAGTAACACAGGGTGCTGGGGGGAGAGGGGTTACTGAGTGACAGTGTGAGGGAGGCTGGATTAACATCAGTAGAGATACAGTCAGTAACACAGGGCGTTGGGGAGAGCGGGTTTACTGAGTGGCAGTGTGAGGGAGCTGGATTAACATCAGTAGAGATACAGTCAGTAACACAGGGTGCTGGGGGGAGAGGGGTTACTGAGTGATATTGTGAGGGAGCTGGATTAACATCAGTAGAGATACATTCAGTAAGACAGGGTGCTGGGCGGAGAGGGGTTACTGAGTGACAGTGTGAGGGAGGCTGGATTAACATCAGTAGAGATACAGTCAGTAACAGGACGCTGGGGGGAGAGGTCTTACTGAGTAACAGTGTGGGGGAGCTGGATTTACATCAGTAGAGATACAGTCAGTAACACAGGGCGCTGGGGGGAGAGGGGTTACTGAGTGACAGTGTGAGGGAGCTGGATTAACATCAGTAGAGATACAGTCAGTAACACAGGGTGCTGAGGGAGAGGGGTTACTGAGTGACAGTGTGAGGGAGCTGGATTAGCATCAGTAGAGATACAGTCAGTAACACAGGGAGCTGGTGGAGGGGTTACTGAGTGACAGTGTGAGGGAGCTGGATTAACATCCGTAGAGATACAGTCTGTAACACAGGGAGCTGGGGGGAGAGGGGTTACTTAGGTACAGTGTGAGGGAGCTGGATTAACATCAGTAGAGATACAGTCAGTAACACAGGGCGCTGGGTGGGGAGAGGAGCTACTGAGTGACAATGTGAGGGAGTTGGATTAACATCAGTAGAGATACAGTCAGTAACACAGGGCGCTGGGGGGAGAGGGCTTACTGAGTGACAGTGTGAGGGAGCTGGATTAACATCAGTAGAGATACATTCAGTAACACAGGGCGCTGGGGGGAGAGGGGTTACTGAGTGACAGTGTGAGGGAGCTGGATTAACATCAGTAGAGATACAGTCAGTAACAGGGCGCTGGGGGGAGAGGGGTTACTGAGTGACAGTGTGAGGGAGCTGGATTAACATCAGTAGAGATACAGTCAGTAACACAGGGCGCTGGGGGGAGAGGGGTTACTGAGTGAAAGTGTGAGGGAGCTGGACTAACATCAGTAGAGATACTGTCAGTAACAGAGGGCGCTGTGGGGAGAGGGGTTACTGAGTGACAGTGTGAGGGAGCTGGATTTACATCAATAGAGATACAGTCAGTAACACAGGGCGCTGGGGGTGGAGAGGAGCTACTGAGTGACAATGTGAGGGTGCTGGATTAACATCAGTAGAGATACAGTCAGTAACTCAGGGCGCTGGGGAGAGAGGGGTTACTGAGTGACAGTGTGAGGGAGCTGGATTAACACCAGTAGAGATACAGTCAGTAACACAGGGCGCTGGGGGGAGAGGGGTTACTGAGTGACAATGTGAGGGTGCTGGATTAACATCAGTAGAGATACAGTCAGTAACACAGGGCGCTGGGGGGAGAGGGGTTACTGAGTGACAGTGTGAGGGAGCTGGATTAGCATCAGTAGAGATACAGTCAGTAACACAGGGCACTGGGGGGAAAGGGGTTACTGAGTGACAGTGTGAGGGAGCTGGATTAACATCAGGTGAGATACATTCAGTAACATAGGGCGCTGGGGGGAGAGGGGTTACTGAGTGACAGTGTGAGGGAGCTGGATTAACATCAGTAGAGATACAGTCATTAACACAGGGCGCTGGGGGGGGTGAGGGGTTACTGAGTGACAGTGTGAGGGAGCTGGATTAACATCAGTAGAGATACAGTCAGTAACACAGGGCACTGGGGGGAAAGGGGTTACTGGATATCAGTGTGAAGGAGCTGGATAAATATGAGTAGAGATACAGTCAGTAACACAGGGCGCTTGGGTGTGAGGGGTTACTGAGTGACAGTGTGAGGGAACTGGATTAACATCAGTAGAGATACAGTCAGTAACACAGGGCGCTGGGAGTAGAGAGGTTACTGAGTGACAGTGTGAGGGAGCTGGATTAACATCAGTAGAGATACAGTCAGTAACACAGGGCGCTGGGGGGAGAGGGGTTACTGAGTGAAAGTGTGAGGGAGCTGGACTAACATCAGTAGAGATACTGTCAGTAACAGAGGGTGCTGTGGGGAGAGGGGTTACTGAGTGAAAGTGTGAGGGAGCTGGACTAACATCAGTAGAGATACTGTCAGTAACACAGGGCGCTGTGGGGAGAGGGGTTACTGAGTGACAGTGTGAGGGAGCTGGATTAACATCAGTAGAGATACAGTCAGTAACACAGGGTGCTGGGGGGAGAGGGGTTACTGAGTGACAGTGTGAGGGAGGCTGGATTAACATCAGTAGAGATACAGTCAGTAACAGGACGCTGGGGGGAGAGGTCTTACTGAGTAACAGTGTGGGGGAGCTGGATTTACATCAGTAGAGATACAGTCAGTAACACAGGGTGCTGAGGGGCAAGGGGTTACTGAGTGACAATGTGAGGGAGCTGGATTAACATCAGTAGAGATACAGTCAGTAACACAGGGCGCTGGGGGGAGAGGGCTTACTGAGTAACAGTGTGGGGGAGCTGGATTTACATCAATAGAGATACAGTCAGTAACACAGGGCGCTGGGGGGAGAGGGGTTACTGAGTGACAGTGTGAGGGAGCTGGATTAACATCAGGTGAGATACATTCAGTAACATAGGGCGCTGGGGGGAGAGGGGTTACTGAGTGACAGTGTGAGGGAGCTGGATTAACATCAGTAGAGATACAGTCATTAACACAGGGCGCTGGGGGGGGTGAGGGGTTACTGAGTGACAGTGTGAGGGAGCTGGATTAACATCAGTAGAGATACAGTCAGTAACACAGGGCACTGGGGGGAAAGGGGTTACTGGATATCAGTGTGAGGGAGCTGGATTAACATCAGTAGAGATACAGTCAGTAGCACAGGGTGCTGGAGGAGAGGGGTTACTGAGTTACAGTGAGAGCGCTGGATTAACATCAGTAGAGATACAGTCAGTAACACAGGGCTCTGGGGGGAGAGGGCTTACTGAGTGAAAGTGTGAGGGAGCTGGACTAACATCAGTAGAGATACAGTCAGTAGCACAGGGTGCTGGAGGAGAGGGGTTACTGAGTTACAGTGTGAAGGAGCTGGATAAACATGAGTAGAGATACAGTCAGTAACACAGGGCGCTGGGGGGAGAGAGGTTACTGAGTGACAGTGTGAGGGAGCTGGATTTACATCAGTAGAGATACAGTCAGTAACACAGGGCGCTGGGGGGAGAGAGGTTACTGAGTGACAGTGTGAAGGAGCTGGATAAATATGAGTAGAGATACAGTCAGTAACACAGGGCGCTTGGGTGTGAGGGGTTACTGAGTGACAGTGTGAGGGAACTGGATTAACATCAGTAGAGATACAGTCAGTAACACAGGGCGCTGGGAGTAGAGAGGTTACTGAGTGACAGTGTGAGGGAGCTGGACTAACATCAGTAGAGATACTGTCAGTAACAGAGGGTGCTGTGGGGAGAGGGGTTACTGAGTGAAAGTGTGAGGGAGCTGGACTAACATCAGTAGAGATACTGTCAGTAACACAGGGCGCTGTGGGGAGAGGGGTTACTGAGTGACAGTGTGAGGGAGCTGGATTAACATCAGTAGAGATACAGTCAGTAACACAGGGTGCTGGGGGGAGAGGGGTTACTGAGTGACAGTGTGAGGGAGGCTGGATTAACATCAGTAGAGATACAGTCAGTAACACAGGGCGTTGGGGAGAGCGGGTTTACTGAGTGGCAGTGTGAGGGAGCTGGATTAACATCAGTAGAGATACAGTCAGTAACACAGGGTGCTGGGGGGAGAGGGGTTACTGAGTGATATTGTGAGGGAGCTGGATTAACATCAGTAGAGATACATTCAGTAAGACAGGGTGCTGGGGGGAGAGGGGTTACTGAGTGACAGTGTGAGGGAGGCTGGATTAACATCAGTAGAGATACAGTCAGTAACAGGACGCTGGGGGGAGAGGTCTTACTGAGTAACAGTGTGGGGGAGCTGGATTTACATCAGTAGAGATACAGTCAGTAACACAGGGCGCTGGGGGGAGAGGGGTTACTGAGTGACAGTGTGAGGGAGCTGGATTAACATCAGTAGAGATACAGTCAGTAACACAGGGTGCTGAGGGAGAGGGGTTACTGAGTGACAGTGTGAGGGAGCTGGATTAGCATCAGTAGAGATACAGTCAGTAACACAGGGAGCTGGGGGGAGAGGGGTTACTTAGGTACAGTGTGAGGGAGCTGGATTAACATCAGTAGAGATACAGTCTGTAACACAGGGCGCTGGTGGAGGGGTTACTGAGTGACAGTGTGAGGGAGCTGGATTAACATCCGTAGAGATACAGTCTGTAACACAGGGAGCTGGGGGGAGAGGGGTTACTTAGGTACAGTGTGAGGGAGCTGGATTAACATCAGTAGAGTTACAGACAGTAATAGGATGCTGGGGGGAGAGTGGTTACTGAGTAACAGTGTGGGGGAGCTGGATTAACATCAGTAGAGATACAGTCAGTAACACAGGGCGCTGGGTGGGGAGAGGAGCTACTGAGTGACAATGTGAGGGAGTTGGATTAACATCAGTAGAGATACAGTCAGTAACACAGGGCGCTGGGGGGAGAGGGCTTACTGAGTGACAGTGTGAGGGAGCTGGATTAACATCAGTAGAGATACATTCAGTAACACAGGGCGCTGGGGGGAGAGGGGTTACTGAGTGACAGTGTGAGGGAGCTGGATTAACATCAGTAGAGATACAGTCAGTAACAGGGCGCTGGGGGGAGAGGGGTTACTGAGTGAAAGTGTGAGGGAGCTGGACTAACATCAGTAGAGATACTGTCAGTAACAGAGGGCGCTGTGGGGAGAGGGGTTACTGAGTGACAGTGTGAGGGAGCTGTATTAACATCCGTAGACATACAGTCAGTAACACAGGGAGCTGGGTGGAGAGGGGTTACTGAGTGACAGTGTGAGGGAGGCTGGATTAACATCAGTAGAGATACAGTCAGTAACAGGACGCTGGGGGGAGAGGGCTTACTGAGTAACAGTGTGGGGGAGCTGGATTTACATCAATAGAGATACAGTCAGTAACACAGGGCGCTGGGGGTGGAGAGGAGCTACTGAGTGACAATGTGAGGGTGCTGGATTAACATCAGTAGAGATACAGTCAGTAACACAGGGCGCTGGGGGGAGAGGGGTTACTGAGTGACAGTGTGAGGGAGCTGGATTAACACCAGTAGAGATACAGTCAGTAACACAGGGCGCTGGGGGGAGAGGGGTTACTGAGTGACAATGTGAGGGTGCTGGATTAACATCAGTAGAGGTACAGTCAGTAACACAGGGCGCTGGGGGGAGAGGGGTTACTGAGTGACAGTCTGAGGGAGCTGGATTAACATCAGGTGAGATACATTCAGTAACATAGGGCGCTGGGGGGAGAGGGGTTACTGAGTGACAGTGTGAGGGAGCTGGATTAACATCAGTAGAGATACAGTCATTAACACAGGGCGCTGGGGGGGGTGAGGGGTTACTGAGTGACAGTGTGAGGGAGCTGGATTAACATCAGTAGAGATACATTCAGTAAGACAGGGTGCTGGGGGGAGAGGGGTTACTGAGTGACAGTGTGAGGGAGGCTGGATTAACATCAGTAGAGATACAGTCAGTAACAGGACGCTGGGGGGAGAGGTCTTACTGAGTAACAGTGTGGGGGAGCTGGATTTACATCAGTAGAGATACAGTCAGTAACACAGGGCGCTGGGGGGAGAGGGGTTACTGAGTGACAGTGTGAGGGAGCTGGATTAACATCAGTAGAGATACAGTCAGTAACACAGGGTGCTGAGGGAGAGGGGTTACTGAGTGACAGTGTGAGGGAGCTGGATTAGCATCAGTAGAGATACAGTCAGTAACACAGGGAGCTGGGGGGAGAGGGGTTACTTAGGTACAGTGTGAGGGAGCTGGATTAACATCAGTAGAGATACAGTCTGTAACACAGGGCGCTGGTGGAGGGGTTACTGAGTGACAGTGTGAGGGAGCTGGATTAACATCCGTAGAGATACAGTCTGTAACACAGGGAGCTGGGGGGAGAGGGGTTACTTAGGTACAGTGTGAGGGAGCTGGATTAACATCAGTAGAGTTACAGACAGTAATAGGATGCTGGGGGGAGAGTGGTTACTGAGTAACAGTGTGGGGGAGCTGGATTAACATCAGTAGAGATACAGTCAGTAACACAGGGCGCTGGGTGGGGAGAGGAGCTACTGAGTGACAATGTGAGGGAGTTGGATTAACATCAGTAGAGATACAGTCAGTAACACAGGGCGCTGGGGGGAGAGGGGTTACTGAGTGACAGTGTGAGGGAGCTGGATTAACATCAGTAGAGATACAGTCAGTAACAGGGCGCTGGGGGGAGAGGGGTTACTGAGTGAAAGTGTGAGGGAGCTGGACTAACATCAGTAGAGATACTGTCAGTAACAGAGGGCGCTGTGGGGAGAGGGGTTACTGAGTGACAGTGTGAGGGAGCTGTATTAACATCCGTAGACATACAGTCAGTAACACAGGGAGCTGGGTGGAGAGGGGTTACTGAGTGACAGTGTGAGGGAGGCTGGATTAACATCAGTAGAGATACAGTCAGTAACAGGACGCTGGGGGGAGAGGGCTTACTGAGTAACAGTGTGGGGGAGCTGGATTTACATCAATAGAGATACAGTCAGTAACACAGGGCGCTGGGGGTGGAGAGGAGCTACTGAGTGACAATGTGAGGGTGCTGGATTAACATCAGTAGAGATACAGTCAGTAACACAGGGCGCTGGGGGGAGAGGGGTTACTGAGTGACAGTGTGAGGGAGCTGGATTAACACCAGTAGAGATACAGTCAGTAACACAGGGCGCTGGGGGGAGAGGGGTTACTGAGTGACAATGTGAGGGTGCTGGATTAACATCAGTAGAGATACAGTCAGTAACACAGGGCGCTGGGGGGAGAGGGGTTACTGAGTGACAGTGTGAGGGAGCTGGATTAACATCAGGTGAGATACATTCAGTAACATAGGGCGCTGGGGGGAGAGGGGTTACTGAGTGACAGTGTGAGGGAGCTGGATTAACATCAGTAGAGATACAGTCATTAACACAGGGCGCTGGGGGGGGTGAGGGGTTACTGAGTGACAGTGTGAGGGAGCTGGATTAACATCAGTAGAGATACAGTCAGTAACACAGGGCACTGGGGGGAAAGGGGTTACTGGATATCAGTGTGAAGGAGCTGGATAAATATGAGTAGAGATACAGTCAGTAACACAGGGCGCTTGGGTGTGAGGGGTTACTGAGTGACAGTGTGAGGGAACTGGATTAACATCAGTAGAGATACAGTCAGTAACACAGGGCGCTGGGAGTAGAGAGGTTACTGAGTGACAGTGTGAGGGAGCTGGATTAACATCAGTAGAGATACAGTCAGTAACACAGGGCGCTGGGGGGAGAGGGGTTACTGAGTGAAAGTGTGAGGGAGCTGGACTAACATCAGTAGAGATACTGTCAGTAACAGAGGGTGCTGTGGGGAGAGGGGTTACTGAGTGACAGTGTGAGGGAGCTGGATTAACATCAGTAGAGATACAGTCAGTAACACAGGGCGCTGGGGAGAGCGGGTTTACTGAGTGGCAGTGTGAGGGAGGCTGGATTAACATCAGTAGAGATACAGTCAGTAACAGGACGCTGGGGGGAGAGGTCTTACTGAGTAACAGTGTGGGGGAGCTGGATTTACATCAGTAGAGATACAGTCAGTAACACAGGGTGCTGAGGGGCAAGGGGTTACTGAGTGACAATGTGAGGGAGCTGGATTAACATCAGTAGAGATACAGTCAGTAACACAGGGCGCTGGGGGGAGAGGGCTTACTGAGTAACAGTGTGGGGGAGCTGGATTTACATCAATAGAGATACAGTCAGTAACACAGGGCGCTGGGGGTGGAGAGGAGCTACTGAGTGACAATGTGAGGGTGCTGGATTAACATCAGTAGAGATACAGTCAGTAACACAGGGCGCTGGGGGGAGAGGGGTTACTGAGTGACAGTGTGAGGGAGCTGGATTAACATCAGTAGAGATACAGTCAGTAACACAGGGCGCTGGGGGGAGAGGGGTTACTGAGTGACAGTGTGAGGGAGCTGGATTAACATCAGGTGAGATACATTCAGTAACATAGGGCGCTGGGGGGAGAGGGGTTACTGAGTGACAGTGTGAGGGAGCTGGATTAACATCAGTAGAGATACAGTCATTAACACAGGGCGCTGGGGGGGGTGAGGGGTTACTGAGTGACAGTGTGAGGGAGCTGGATTAACATCAGTAGAGATACAGTCAGTAACACAGGGCACTGGGGGGAAAGGGGTTACTGGATATCAGTGTGAGGGAGCTGGATTAACATCAGTAGAGATACAGTCAGTAGCACAGGGTGCTGGAGGAGAGGGGTTACTGAGTTACAGTGAGAGCGCTGGATTAACATCAGTAGAGATACAGTCAGTAACACAGGGCTCTGGGGGGAGAGGGCTTACTGAGTGAAAGTGTGAGGGAGCTGGACTAACATCAGTAGAGATACAGTCAGTAGCACAGGGTGCTGGGGGGAGAGGGGTTACTGAGTGACAGTGTGAAGGAGCTGGATAAACATGAGTAGAGATACAGTCAGTAACACAGGGCGCTGGGGGGAGAGAGGTTACTGAGTGACAGTGTGAGGGAGCTGGATTTACATCAGTAGAGATACAGTCAGTAACACAGGGCGCTGGGGGGAGAGAGGTTACTGAGTGACAGTGTGAAGGAGCTGGATAAATATGAGTAGAGATACAGTCAGTAACACAGGACGCTGGGGGGTGAGGGATTACTGAGTGACAGTGTGAGGGAGCTGGATTAACATCTGTAGCGATGCAGTCAGTAACACAGGGCACTGGGGGGTGAGTGGTTACTGAGTGACAGTATGAGGGAGCTGGATTAACATCAGTAGAGATACAGTCAGTAACACAGGGCGCTTGGGTGTGAGGGGTTACTGAGTGACAGTGTGAGGGAACTGGATTAACATCAGTAGAGATACAGTCAGTAACACAGGACGCTGGGGGGTGAGTGGTTACTGAGTGACAGTATGAGGGAGCTGGATTAACATCAGTAGAGATACAGTCAGTAACACAGGGCGCTTGGGTGTGAGGGGTTACTGAGTGACAGTGTGAGGGAGCTGGACTAACATCAGTAGAGATACTGTCAGTAACAGAGGGCGCTGTGGGGAGAGGGGTTACTGAGTGACAGTGTGAGGGAGCTGTATTAACATCCGTAGAGATACAGTCAGTAACACAGGGAGCTGGGGGGAGAGGGCTTACTGAGTGACAGTGTGAGGGAGCTGGATTAACATCAGTAGAGATACAGTCAGTAACACAGGGTGCTGGGGGGAGAGGGGTTACTGAGTGACAGTGTGAGGGAGGCTGGATTAACATCAGTAGAGATACAGTCAGTAACACAGGGCGTTGGGGAGAGCGGGTTTACTGAGTGGCAGTGTGAGGGAGCTGGATTAACATCAGTAGAGATACAGTCATTAACACAGGGTGCTGGGGGGAGAGGGGTTACTGAGTGATATTGTGAGGGAGCTGGATTAACATCAGTAGAGATACATTCAGTAAGACAGGGTGCTGGGGGGAGAGGGGTTACTGAGTGACAGTGTGAGGGAGGCTGGATTAACATCAGTAGAGATACAGTCAGTAACAGGACGCTGGGGGGAGAGGTCTTACTGAATAACAGTGTGGGGGAGCTGGATTTACATCAGTAGAGATACAGTCAGTAACACAGGGCGCTGGGAGGAGAGGGGTTTCTGAGTGACAGTGTGAGGGAGCTGGATTAACATCAGTAGAGATACAGTCAGTAACACAGGGCGCTGGGGGAGAGGGGTTACTGAGAGACAGTGTGAGGGAGCTGGATTAACATCAGTAGAGATACAGTCAGTAACACAGGGCGCTGGGGGGAGAGGGGTTACTGAGTGACAGTGTGAGGGAGCTGCATTAACATCAGTAGAGATACAGTCAGTTACACAGGGCGTTGGGGGAGAGGGGTTACTGAGTGACAGTGTGAGGGAGCTGGATTAACATCAGTAGAGATACAGTCAGTAACACAGGGCGCTGGGGGGAGAGGGGTTCCTGAGTGACAGTGTGTAGGAGCTGGTTAAACATGAGTTGAGATACAGTCTGTAACACAGGGAGCTGGGGGGTGGGGTGACTGAGCCTGGTCATTGTCCAGCAAGATATATCACTGGGTTGTGAATTATTGACAAAGGGTTGAATGAACATTTTGGTGGAATGGAAGACATTGCCTGCGAGGTGTTGCGAGCCGGGATCACCAGCTGATTGTTGCCTTCCCCCCCTCCCCGTCCCTGTCCTGTGTGCAGCACCAGGGTGACTGGGACTCACTCCTGGGCCCCCTGCCAGGAGGTGCGGTTTTACACTGTGCCTCCTCCAAGCTTTCTAATCCTCCCACTTGTTGACAATGCTGTCAGAGCAGCTGAGGGTTAAGGGCAGTCGTAAAATGAGGCGTGTAATCCCTCGGCTGTTTCACCTTTAGTCTCCCGGCAGCTTTTGGAAAGGATTTCAGGGCTGTGCGCCGCTGATGGTCCGTGTGTGTGTGTGTGTGTGAGAGAGAGAGAGAGAGAGAGAGAGAGAGAGGGGATCGAGCACTTCTCTAAACTGGACTTTGGAAATTCACCCAGCTCCCCGGCTCTCTCCCACCACCCCAAGCGCAAGCGGGAAGGGGGAAATCTCATCCAGAAGTAAGTTGCCCGACAGGGACAAGCGGTTTCTTCTGTCCTTTTTCGACCCCACCGGTGGCCGTGGCATCTTTTACGCCCGGCCAAAAGGGCAGACGGGACCTCGGTTTGAGCGTCTCGCCCTGACAGACGGCACCTCCGGCAGGGCGGCGCCCCCTCGGTACTGCCTCTGCGACGGCGTGGAGGGAGTCCTATCGAGGGTCGTATTCCATCCAAAACGTTACCCCTGTTTCTCTCTCCGCAGATGATGGTCACCATTAGACTTCTAATTCCAAGTTTGTTTTTTTTTTATTGAATTCAAATTCCACCATCTGCTAGGGTAGGATTTGAACCTCGGTCCCTAGAGAATTACCCTGGGTCACCAGTCCAGCAATAATATCACTACACCATCACCTCCCTCTGTAAACCCTTCACACCCTTTGTACACTTCACCCTGACCCACTCGGTTAAAAGGGCCAAACCCTGTTGAATTCACAGAATCGCACAGTGCAGAAGAGGCCCTTCGGCCCATCGAGTCTGTACCGACACTGTGAGAAACACCTGACCTACCGACCTGACCCCATTTACCAGCACCGTAGCCTTGAATGTTATGACGATGCCAAGTGCCGGCCATTAAAGATGCCGCATTGGCGGTGGCTTCACAGCCGCAGCCTGAAACTGTGGCGCGCGTCACAGCCCCTCGAACGCGGCCGACCGACCGAAAGTCCAACTCCGAATCACGTCCGTTTCGTGCTTGCCTGACGGCTGCCCGGCTGCCGGTGCAGAACACGCGGCGGCGTTAACCGCGGGGCTCATTTCGTTCCCTCGTTTTGCAGATGATCTTCCTTCTGTGTGCAGCAGCAGCGGCCGTGGTCTGCCTCGTCACCTTCAAGCTGATTCCCTCCCTGGCCAAGCGAAACGGGTGGCTCTGCCTCCTGTGGCATGACAGGATCTACCTCTACCTGCGCGACCGCCTGACAGGCAGCTCCCAGCCGCAGCGCATGCTGAAGTACGTCCTGGAGACCGCCACCCGCGGTGACCCGCAGAGCGTGGTGGACGCCATCGACAGGTTCTGCAACACCGTCGAGTGGGCCATGAACGTCGGGGACGAGAAGGGTAGGAGGCGACAGCGAGAGCCCGCCTTTCTATAGCGCCTTTAACTGGCGAAAGACAGCACGGCGCGGGAGCGAGAATCAGACTCCAACGGGCGCGCCTAGGGAGCGAGTCGGACAGGCTGAGCAACTCCGTGGTCGAAGGAGTAGATTTTAAGAAGCGTGTCGGACGAGGGGGAGGGTTTCGGGCGGGAGATGCAGGAGCTTCAAGGCCCCCCCCAGGCAGCTGAGGGGACGGCCGCCAATGGCGGAGCGATGGGAATCGGGCAAATGTAAAGAGGCCAGAATCGGAGGACCGCAGATATCTGGGGATTGTAGGGGCTGGAGGCGGTTACAGAGATAGGGAGGGATGTAGGGGCTGGAGGAGGTTACAGAGATAGGGAGGGTCAGTGCTGAGGGAGCGCCGCACTGTCGGAGGGTCCGTGCTGAGGGAGCACCGCGCTGCCGGAGGGTCAGTGCTGAGGGAGGGCCGCACTGTCGGAGGGTCAGTGCTGAAGGAGCGCTGCACTGTCGGAGGGTCAGTACTCAGGGAGCGCCGCACTGTCGGAGGGTCTGTACTCAGGGAGCGCCGCACTGTCGGAGGGTCAGTACTGAAGGAGCGCCGCACTGTTGGAGGGTCAGCGCTGAGGGAGCGCCGCACTGTCGGAGGGTCAGTGCTGAGGGAGCGCCGCACTGTGGGAGGGTCAGTGCTGAGGGAGCGCCGCACTGTCGGAGGGTCAGCGCTGAGGGAGCGCCGCACTGTCGGAGGGTCAGTACTGAGGGAGCGCCGCACTGTCAGAGGGTCAGCGCTGAGGGAGCGCCGCACTGTCGGAGGGTCAGTGCTGAGGGAGCGCCGCACTGTCGGAGGGTCAGTGGTGAGGGAGCGCCGCACTGTCGGAGGGTCAGTGCTGAGGGAGCGCCGCACTGTCGGAGGGTCAGTACTGAAGGAGCGCCGCACTGTTGGAGGGTCAGCGCTGAGGGAGCGCCGCACTGTCGGAGGGTCAGTGCTGAGGGAGCGCCGCACTGTCGGAGGGTCAGTGCTGAGGGAGCGCCGCACTGTCGGAGGGTCAGCGCTGAGGGAGCGCCGCACTGTCGGAGGGTCAGTGCTGAGGGAGCGCCGCACTGTCGGAGGGTCAGTGGTGAGGGAGCGCCGCACTGTCGGAGGGTCAGTGCTGAGGGAGCGCCGCACTTTTGGACCTGCCATCTTTCAGTTGAGAGGTTAAACTGCCACCCCGTTTGCCCTCTCAGGTGGATGTGAAAGATTTCACGGCCACTATTGGAGGAAGAGCGGGGCGTGGGCGGCGCGGGTGGAGGGAGGGGGGTTTAGGGAGGAGGCAGTTCTCCCCGGTGTCCTGGGGCAAGTATTCATCCTGCAACCAAATCACTAAAAGCAGCTGATCTGGGTTACTCTTTATCACGTTGCCTGTTGTGGGAGCTTGCTGTGCGCAAATTGGCTGCCACGTTTCCAACATGACAACAGTGGCCAGGCTTCGGATGTGGGGCTCTGCAGCCTCAGCAGAGAGGGGAGCACATCTGAAATGGGTTTGTCCGCTGCACGCCCGCCAGCGTTGGTGGGCGCTGGGTTGCCAGCCAGCTTTTAAAGCCCCTCTTCGGCTCTGGCACACCCTGCGGTAGCGAAAGGCGTTATGGAATGGCGAGTCCTGCAACTTTCTTGGGACCAGCAATCGCCTTGCGTATTGAAGAGAACATAGTCTCCCCCCCTCCCCCACCTCATGCTGCTGAGTAATGAGTAACACGTAGCTGCAGCATCTCTGTCAGTCGGTCTGCATAATAAGCAGACAGGGCTCGAGTTAATCACCCATCTCATTCTGTAATCACCGTGCAGGCCGGGCATTGGGAGATCTCCTCAGGTCGCCGAGCGTCTCCTGGTAACAACCATTCAGCCAAAGCCGGCTTCTGAATCGCACATTTCAATGTGTAACTAAAGCTCATTCAGACACTGCAGCTACTTCAAGGTTGCTTTTTCACAAGGGAGGACAGTGACTATGTGTAAGAGAGAGAGAGAGAGAGAGAGAGACAGGGGGTGGGGGTGGCGTCATTGAAGGCATTTTCCCAGCTCCTCGAACCTGGTGCTTTGAGGAGTTTGGAGCGGAGACTATGTTAGGTGACAGAAGGCAGGCAGAACAGCAGAGTGTGGTCTGTGACACAGTCCGTTACACGTTAAGAAATGTTCTCTCCCCACCCCCCACCAAACTATCGGCCAGCCTTGTCCCAGTAGTTGAACCTGTTGAAAATAAGGGTTCGGACATGATGCAGAAGAAAAGCGGCGGGGATATTGCATTTCAATGTCCATTTCATAGCAAGTCCCAAAATGTGAGGTAGTTGACGCATTGGTCTTAATTTTCAAAAATTCCCTAGGTTCAAGGAAGGTTCCATTAGATCGGAAAATAACAAATGTAACTCCTTTATTCAAAAGGGGAGGGGAGACAGAAAGCAGGAAACTATAGGTCAGTTCGCTTAACATCTGTCGCAGGGAAAATGTTAGAAGCTATCGTTAAAGATGCTGCAGCAGGGCAGATTCAGGGAAATCAGACAGAATCCATATGGTTTTGTGAAAGGGAAATCATGTTTAACCAACTTATTGAAGTTCTCTGAAGGATCAAGGGGAACTGGTGGATGTGCTGTACTTAGATTTCCAGAAAGCATTTGATAAAGTGCCACATCAAAAGTTATTGCAGAAAATAAAAGCTCATGGTGTCAGGGGTAACATACTGGCACGGATAGAAGATCGGCCGGCTAACAGGAAGCAGAGGGTTGGCATAAATGGGTCTTTTTTCTGGCTGGCAGGATGTGACGAGTGGCATACCACAGGCATCAGTGCTGGGGCCTCAACCTTTTACTATTTATATAAATGACTTGGATGAAGGGACTGAAGGTATGGTTGCTAAATTTGCTGATGACAGGAAGATGGGTAGGAAAGTAAGTTGTGCAGAGGACACGAGGAGGCTACAAAAAGATATAAATAGGTTCAGCGAGTGGGCAAAGGCCTGGTAAATGGAGTACAATGTGGGGAAATGTGAACTTGTCCATTTTGGCAGGAAGAATAAAATAAGCAGACTATCAAAATGGTGAGAGATTGCAGAGCTCTGAGGTGCAGAGGGATCTGGGAGTCTGGGTGCACGATTCACATAAGGTTAGTACGCAGGTACAGCAGGTAATTAGGAAAGCTCCTAGGATGTTATCATTTATTGGGAGGGGAATTGAATACAAAAGTAGGGAGGTTATGCTTCAGTTGTACAGGACACCTGTGAGACCACACCTGGAGCATCATGTACAATACTGGTTTCCTTATTTAAGGAAGGATGTAAATGCGTTGGAAGCTGTTCAGAGAAGGTTTACCAGACTAATACCTGGAATGGGCGGGTTGTCTTATGAGGAAAAGTTGGACAGACTGGGCTTGTATTGCTGGAGTTTAGAAGAGTGAGAGGCGACTTGATTGAAACCTTTAAGTCCTGAGGGGTCTTGAGAGGGTGGATGTGGAGAGGATGTTTCCTCTTGTGGGAGAATCTAGAACTCGGGGTCACTGTTTAAAAATAAGAGGTCGCCCATTTAAGACAGAGATGAGGAGAATTTTATTCTCAGAGGGTTGAGAGTCTTTGGATCTCTCTCCCTCAAAAGGTGCTGGAAGCAGAGTCTTTGAATATATTGAAGGTAGAGGTGGATAGATTCCTGATTAACAAGGGTTGGTGAGAGGTTATCGGGGGTGGGCAGGAACGTGGGGGTGAGGTGACAGCCCGATCAGCCATGATCTTATTGAATGGGGGAGCAGGGCTCGAGGGGCTGAATGGCCTTCTCCTGCTCCGGACTCGTATGTTTGTATTTTGTGTGTAACACTCTACAGCCAATGAAGTAGACACCATTGTAATGGAATATTCGGCAGTCGACTTGCACAGCAAGCTCCCACAAAAAGCAATGAGATAAATTATCAGACGATCTGTTTTTAGTGATATTGCTTGAGTGATAAACATTGGCCCAGGACACAGAGGAGAACACCCTTCTTCTGTGAAGTAATATTTTAGAAGATGGGGCTGCAATTATGTCCAAAAGACTGCATGTCTGATAGTATGTTGCTCCCTCAGCACTGACCCTCCGACAGTGCGGCGCTCCCTCAGCACTGGCCCTCCGACAGCGCGGCGCTCCCTCAGCACTGACCCTCCGACAGCGCGGCGCTCCCTCAGTACTGACCCTCCGACAGCGCGGCGCTCCCTCAGCACAGACCCTCCGACAGCGCGGCGCTCCCTCAGCACTGACCCTCCGACAGCGCGGCACTCCCTCAGCACTGACCCTCCGACAGCGCGGCACTCCCTCAGCACTGACCCTCCGACAGTGCGGCGCTCCCTCAGCACTGACCCTCCGACAGTGCGGAGCTCCCTCAGCACTGACCCTCCGACAGTGCGGCGCTCCCTCAGCACTGACCCTCCGACAGTGCGGCGCTCCCTCAGCACTGACCCTCCGACAGTGCGGCGCTCCCTCAGCACTGACCCTCCGACAGTGCGGCGCTCCCTCAGCACTGACCCTCCGACAGTGCGGCGCTCCCTCAGCACTGACCCTCCTGACAGTGCGACGCTCCCTCAGCACTGACCCTCCGACAGTGCGGCCCTCCCTCAGCACTGACCCTCCGACAGTGCGGCGCTCCCTCAGTACTAACACTGTGACAGGGTGAGCCTTTAACCTGGTCTTGCTTTTCTGGCGTGGGATTGATACCCATGTCCCTCGGACTCTGCCGGGAGTGGCGCCCACTGGGACACTGTGAATCCCTTCTGGAGTAGATGGCACAGTGCCGCTGTCTGGATTAAACTGTACTTGTGTCGTGTGAGATGTCGCCTGGAGGCGCTCGGCGAGTTTCCTAAGTTTGATTACACTTCCTCTTGCAGGTTTGATCCTGGATCAGATCGTTTTGGAGGTTGACCCTGGGCTGGTGTTGGAATTGGGCACGTATTGTGGCTATTCCACTGTCCGCATCGCAAGACTCCTGAAACCAGGGGCACGCCTTTACACTGTCGAGTTTAACCCCGACTTCGCCGAGCTCGCCAGGCAGATTATCAGCTACGCCGGGGTGGAAGATCAGGTGAAGAGAAGAGCTCAGCAAAAGCAAATTGCATTCGTATAGCACCTAAAAATTTCCCAAGTCACATCCCAACAGCATAAACCAGACCCCGACCCACATGAAAGTAGCTGACGAGAAGCTCGATCGAAGCGGTCGGTATTAACAAGCGTCTCCAAGGCAGAGAGGGAGCGAGAGGGAAGTGGAGAGGGAGAGAGAGGGAGGCGGAGAGGGAGAGGCAGAGAGGGAGAGAGAGAGAGAGAGGCAGAGAGGGAGAGGGAGAGAGAGGGTGAGGCAGAGAGGGAGAGGGAGAGGCAGAGAGGGAGAGAGAGGGAGGCGGAGAGGGAGAGAGAGGGGGAGGCGGAGAGGGAGAGGTAGAGAGAGAGAGAGAGGGGGAGGCGGAGAGGGAGAGAGAGGGAGAGGCAGAGAGGGAGAGAGAGAGAAAGACAGAGAGAGAGAGGAAGAGAGGGAGAGTGAGGGAGAGGGAGGTAGAGAGGGAGAGGTAGAGAGGGAGAGGCGGAGAGGGAGAGGCGGAGAGGGAGTGAGAGGGAAAAGCAGAGAGGGAGAGAGAGAGGGAGAGAGAGAGAGAGAGAGAGGGACAGCTGGAGAGGGAGAGTGAGAGAGGCAGAGAGGGAGAGAGAGGTGGAGAGGGAGCAAGAGGGAGAGGCGAAGAGGGAGAGAGAGGCACATAGGGAGAGCTGGAGAAGGAGAGTGAGGTGGAGAGGGAGAAACAGAGAGGGAGAGGCGGAGAGGGAGTGAGAAGGAGAGGCATAGTGGGAGAGAGAGGAAGAGGTGGTGGGGGAGAGAGAAGTGGAGAGGGAGAGGCGGAGAGGGAGAGGTGAAGAGGGAAAGGGAGGGAGAGGCGGAGAGAGAGGGAGAGGCAGAGAGAGATCGAGAGGCGGAGAGGTTTAGGGAGGGAATTCCAGAGCTTAGGACCTCCAGGCAGCTGAAGGCATGGCCGCCAATGGTGGAGCGATGGGAATTGGGGATTGCACAAGAGGCAGGGTCGAGTGTTGAAAGGTCTGAGATTAAGATGTGATGCCCTTACAGTGGAATAGCCTCAGGATATTCAGCATCACCCAGGGAGTCAGAGTCTTGTGGGCTTTAGGATCTCCGAGGTGTTGGGACATGTTTCTTAAGCGAGGCTGGCAGAGAAAGCTGCAAATTCATCTGCCCTCCACTCACCCAAGTCCCACAGGTCAACAAAGTAAATATTAAATCACATATCCCAATTGCATCTTAGGTGGAGCTTTTGGTGGGTTCATCTTGGGACCAGATTCCGGAACTCAGGAAGAAGTTTGATATTGAGAAACTGGATTTCGTTTTCCTGGATCACTGGAAGGAAAGTTATACCCATGACACCAAACTCCTAGAGGTAACGGCAAGTTCACTGTCGGAGGGTCAGTGCTGAGGGAGCGCCACACTGTCGGAGGGTCAGCGCCAAGGGAGCGCCGCACTGTCGGAGGGTCAGTGCCGAGGGAGCGCCGCACTGTCGGAGGGTCAGTGCTGAGGGAGCGCTGCATTGTCGGAGGGTCAGTGCTGAGGGAGCGCCGCACTGTCGGAGGGTCAGTACTGAGGGAGCGCCGCACTGTCAGAGGGTCAGTACTGAGGGAGCGCCGCACTGTCGGAGGGTCAGTGCTGAGGGAGCGCCGCACTGTCGGAGGGTCAGTACTGAGGGAGCGCCGCACTGTTGGAGCGTCAGTACTGAGGGAGCGCCGCACTGTCGGAGGGACAGTACTGAAGAGGCGAGGCACTGTCAGTGGGTCAGCACTGAAGGAGCGCCGCACATTTGGAGGTTCACTACTGAGGGAGCGCTGCACTGTCGGAGGGTCAGTACTGAGGGAACGCCGCACTGTCGGAGGGACAGTACTGAAGAGGCGAGGCACTGTCAGTGGGTCAGCACTGAAGGAGCGCCGCACATTTGGAGGTTCACTACTGAGGGAGCGCTGCACTGTCGGAGGGTCAGTACTGAGGGAACGCACACTGTTGGAGAGTCAGTGCTGAGGGAGTGCCGCATTGTCAGAGGGTCAGTGCTAAGGGAGCGCCGCACTGTCGGAGGGTCACTACTGAGGGAGCGCCGCACAGTCGGATGGTCACTACTGAGGGAGAACCGCACTGTCGGAGGGTCAGTGTTGAGGGAGCACAGCACTGTCAAAGGGTCAGAGATGAGGGAGTGCCGCACTGTCGGAGGGTCAGCGCTGAGGGAGAGCCGCACTGTCGGAGGGTCAGCGCTGAGGGAGCGCCGCACTGTCGGAGGGTCAGTGCTGAGGGAGCGCCGCACTGTCGGAGGGTCAGTGCTGAGGGAGCGCCGCGCTGTCGGAGGGTCAGCGCTGAGGGAGCGCCGCACTGTGGGAGGGTCAGTACTGAGGGAGCGCCGCACTGTCGGAGGGTCAGCGCTGAGGGAGCGCCGCACTGTCGGAGGGTCCGTGTTTCGGGATGAGACGTTAAACTGAAGCCCTGTCTGCCCTCTCGGGTGGGTGTAATAGATCCCACTTCCACTATTGGAATGGGAAACAATGGGGGGTTGTTGGGGCCCATATTTATCCCTCAACCAACAGCACTGGAGACAGATGACCTGGGTCAGTCACCCACGGGCTGCTTGTGGCAGCTTGCTGTGCGCAAATCGGCTGCTGAGTTCCCCGACCCGGTGACCTCCCCAGCTTCTCCCTTTTCTGTTTTGGTTGATCCATCACTGGCGAACCCGGTGCTTTTACCGTTTGGGTTCCCGCAGCGCCACCTGCTCCCTGTCAGGGCTTCTGAGACGGCTGCTTGTGTGACTGAGCCTGTCGCTGCGCGGCGATCTCCTACCTCAGCCCGCCAGCGCCCGCGTCGTCCCGGCGGCGATGAGTCACTCTCGATGGCAGCGTCGGTGATCCTGCTTTCTTTTTCCCGCACCACCACCCCCTCCCCCCCGCAAACTGCAGAGCTACGAGCTGCTTCGACCCGGGACGGTCCTCCTGGCTGACAACGTGACCTGCCCGGGGGCACCCGAGTACCTCCGGTACGTCCGACGCAACCCGCGGTACCGGAGCGAGTACCTCCCTTCCCACCTGGAGTACACGCAGGCCGCCGACGGCCTGGAGAAATCGGTGTTCCTGGATTGACCGTCTCCTCCTGCCTCGAGGGCGAACACACCACCTCACGGCTCCTCCTCGTCTTTACTGTAATCGCGCGTCACCTTCCATAAAGAGATACAAAGGACGAATTCTTCAGGGGTGTATTTTTCCTCTTCCCTCCGCCCTCTGTTGTAACGCTGCAGGGGTCTCGGGGATTCAATCCAATCGCGGATCCACGGTCGGAGTAGACGTACGGAGCTGCACGCCTTTCACGGGCGGGAGGGAGTGGGGGGAGTTCTCCCTTGGTGTCCTGAGGCCAATATTTATCCCTCAGCCCACCTCGCTGAACAGAAGATCTTTTGTTGTTTATGGGAGGTTTGGCTGTGCACAGGTTGGCTGCCGTGTTTCCTCTCCCCACGTCAGGAGGAGTTTCTTGGCTGTGGAGTGCTCTGCTGCACTGGGAGGTGATGAGAGCTAACACAGAAACCCAAGTTCCTCCGCTCTTAATGGATGCCAGGGACCCTCATTTCCAGGGCTCCCGTGCATGCATGCGGTCTGGATATTTGACCGTGGTGAGCGTCGCTGGCTCTGACATCCATGCATTGCACACACTCTCTCTCTCACACACACACACACTCACAAACACACACACACTCACACACACACACACTCACAAACACACATACACACTCACAAACACACACACACACACATACACACTCACACTTGCACATGCACTTGCACACACACACAACACAAAGAGACACACAAACACACTCACACACACAACACATAGAGACACACACACTCACACACACAACACATCTCGATACACACATTCCACACACACACTCTCTCTCTTTCTCTCACGCACACACGCACACATGTCCACACATACCCACATGCAAATACATGCACACACACACGTACACACATGCATACACACACCCACACACTCACATGCACACACACAATCACACTCGCAAACTCACTCGCACAGATACACACACACTCACTCACAAACACATGCACACACACTCGCACGCACACACACACACTCGTACATGCACTCGCACATACACCCACGCACAAACACATGCACACGCACTCACACACACATAACACAGAGACGCACATAAACACACACACACGCACTCACATACAATCACAACATATCGAGACACACACATTCCACACACACTCTCTCTCTTGTTCTCTCTCACACACAGACACACACACATGCACACACTCACACGCAGACACGTACACACATGCGTGCACACACACGTGCACACACACGTGCATACACACATAAATGCCTGTGCATACATTCACACACACATGTACACACACTCAAGCACACACACACATGCATGTACACACACCCATGCATACACACACACATGCGTGCACACACACGCACGCACGCACATTCATGCACATGCACACACACACACACATGCTCTCACACATGCGCGCGCACACACAAATGCACACACTCACACACACACGCTCACAGACACATGTACACTCACACCCACACAGACAAACACACGCACATGGGCCAATGCCCTTTATTCGACATTGACCGTGAAAACCAGATTATGCTGCTCTTGGTCCCACTGCCGTGTGAGGAATGACTCCGTGCAGTAATTCTCAGCATGTGGAGCCCTCAGTGAGGGGTTGTGATAAAACCCTATGTACTCGGAATCTCAGATGCTGGAGCTCTTGGTGGGGAGGGGAGGGGAGGGGGGGCTGCTTTGCTCTATGTAACAGACCCAGGAAGGTGGTGACGTCTCTCCTCACTTTGCCCTTGCTGATTTGTGTGGTGAGATTATTCCAGCGATCAGTGATGCTATCGATGCCTTGCTTCACACCCACTCTCTCTCACACACACACACACACACCACCCACCCACCCACCCTGTCTGTCCCCTGCGGCGTTGGGCTGATGTAAGGCCGGTTGCAGCACCCCACCCCACTCCTTCCCGCCCCCACCACCCCCTCAGCGAGCGGAGTGATTTATCAGCCTGCGAGAGAGGGATCGATTCACAGCCCCCCCCACCCCCAGCCCCCAATTTTTAACAGCTCCATCTCCTCACTTTGCCCAGTCTGCAAATTTATTCTTTTTCACCGTTGCTTCTCCAACCCCTCCAGCCCCCCCCAACCCCAACCCCACCCCACCAACACCCCCTCCCCTCCCCTCCCCTTCCCCCACTCCCACATTTTGCTTTCAGTCATTCAGCGAGGGACTGGTCCTGCCTCTTTAAAAGAGTCCAAACTCAGCGGCAGCGAGAGAGAACCGGAGCTGATTAAAATATAGGTCAAACGCTCCACAAGGAGAGGCTGTCGGCCAGATCAATAGGGATGAAGGAAGAGCAGTGCAGCTCTCGTAGTTATTAAAATCCCACCAGCCAACCCACCCCCACCAACCTCCCTCTCAGCAATCGGGATGAAAAGGAACCAGTGATAGATGGAGAGGAGAGGTTGTCTGGCCCCAGGAGCAGAACCGCTTACTCAATGCCTCTCACGTATCTGGAGAGAGAGAGAGAGAGAGAAATACAGAGAGAGCCAAGGGGGAGGTGGGGAAAGCAGGCAGGTAGATGTAAACAGAGGTAGAGGCGGGCTGGGGGAGCCGGAGTCAGGGAGAGAGAGAGAGAGAGAGAGAGAAAAACGGAGGGACACAGGGAAAACAGAGAGAGAGACATGAAGGAGAGATGAGAGAAAAGAATCAGCAGCGACAGGCAAAGGAACAGAGACAAATAGGGTAGGAAGGAAGAGTGAGGTACGTCTCACAGAACAGAAGCAGGCCATTTGGCCCGTCGCGCCTGTGCTCTACAAAGCTGTCCCAATTCCTCTCCTCTCCCGCCCCATCCAAATAAGCCCCCCAGATTTATCTTTTTCAAGTTATGGACAATCCCCAAACCGCCCTTTTGAACGTCGCTGCTGGAACTGCAGCCAGCAGCGCTGCTTTTCACTTGACCCTTTCGGTGAAGGAAGCTCGTCTGGGTCAATATGTGACTCCAGTCCCACATCGACACGCGTGACGCTTATAACTGTCCTTTCAAGTCGGGGGGGGGAGGGGGGGGGGGTGGTGGGGGGGGGGGGTCAGTCGAATCAAATGGTTTTACCCCCCCCATTGGAACTGGGTCAGAATCCTGGAACTCCCTCCCTACACCCACACCCAGCGCTGTGGGTGTACCTACACCACACGGGGACTGCAGCGGCTCAAGGCGGCGGCTCACACCCCCCCACCCCCCCACCCCCACCTTCTCAAGGGGGGCAATTAGGGATGGGCAATGAGTGCTGGGCCCAGCCAGCGACACCCACACCCCGTGAATACATTTTGATGTAGAAGCGTCAGCTTGGCCAAAGTGTCGATCCTGACTCCCCCAAGTTCAACACAGAGGGGGAGGTTACCGTCTCTTTGGTCAAGTTTCAAACCGAGGCCTCATTTCCCCCCCCCCCCCCCACCCCCCACCTGCTCTGGGTGTTAAAGATCTGAAAAGGAACAGAGCAGTTCTCCCCACTGTCCTGGGACCCAACCATTTCCCCATACTGGCATCACTGGTCATTCGTCGAGTTGTGGGATCTTGCTGTGTACACGCGGGGCTGGCTGCATTCGCCTGCACTTCAGCAGTGACTGCACTGATGAACACAAGAAATGGGAGCAGGAGTAGACCACTCGGCCCATCGAGCCATTCAGTACAATCGTGGCTGATCTTGGGCTTCAACTCCCACTTTCCCGCCCGTCCCCATATCCCTCGATTCCCAGAGAGAGACCAAAAATCTGTCCGTCCCGGTCTTAAATGTCTTCAATGATGGAGCATCCACAACCCTCTGGGGGAGAGAATCCCAATGATTCACAACCCTCTGAGTGAAGAAATTTCTCCTTATCTCGGTCCTAAATGATCAGCCCCTTATCCTGAGACTGTGCCCCTCACCCCCGTGTTTTAGATCCCCCCGACCAGCGGAAACAATCCCTCCGCGGCCACCCTGTCAAACCCCTTCAGAATCTCGTCCGTCTCAATGCGATCGCCTCTCATTCTGCTAAACTCCAGAGAACATCGGCCCAATTCACTCAGCCTCTCATCGTAGGACAACCCCCTCCCCCTCATCCCAGGGACCAATCGAGTGAACCTTCCCTGTACCCGCCTCCGATGAGAGTCTATCCTTCCTTAAATGTGGAGACCAAAACTGCGCACAGTATTCCAGATGTGGTCTCACCAAAACCCCTGCACAACTGCAATGAGACTTCTTTATTCCTGTACTCCAACCCCCCTTTGCAATAAAGGCCAACACGCCATTTGCCTTCCTCATCGCTTGCTGCACCTGCAGGGTAACTTTCTGTGTTCCTGGTACCAGCGCGCCCAAGTCTCCCTGAATGTCAACTCTCACGGCTTTCTCATCATTTATAAAATAGTCTGCTTTCCTATTCTTACAGTCAAGGTGAATAACCTCACAACTGCCCACATGATACTCTAGTGAGATTGCAACCATTTTGCAAAGCATAGGATCAGTTTACGTTCAGTTCTTATTTACACCAATCCTCAAGGTTGCTGAATTTTACGGTTCCAAACATTGTAGTGAACTCACCCTTAGTATTTTTCTATATGATGTTGCATTTACTTGACCACTTTACCTCCGGCACTAACTCTCCATATTGTTCTCCATAACATTTGAGGACTCTGTCTATACTCGATGGAGTTTAGAAGGATGAGGGGGGATCTGATTGAAACTTACAGGATACTGAAAGACCTGGATAGAGTGGGACGTGGGGGAAGATGTTTCCATTAGTAGGAGAGACTAGGACCCGAGGGCACAGCCTCAGAGTAAAGGGAAGACCTTTTAGAACAGAGATGAGGAGAAACTTCTTTAGCCAGAGAGCGGTGAATCTATGGAATTCATTGCCACAGAAGGCTGTGGAGGCCAGGTCATTGAGTGTATTTAAGACCGAGATAGATAGGTTCTTGATTGGTAAGGGGATCAAAGGTTATGGGGAGAAGGCGGGAGAATGGGGTTGAGAAACTTATCAGCCCATGATTGAATGGCGGAGCAGACTCGATGGGCCGAATGGCCTAATTTCTGCTCCTATGTCTTATGGTCTTGTGTTCATTTTGAGAATGGGGTGGCGGCAGGGTCAATTCTTTCATGGGATATGGGCATCACTGGCAAGGCCAGCATTTGTTGCCCATCCCTAATTACTCTTTGAACTGAGTGTCTGACTCAGCCATTTCGGTGGGGGGTGGGGTGGTGGGGGCAGTTAAGAGTCAACCACATTGCTGTGGAGTCTGGAGTCACGTGTAGGCCAGACCGGGTAAGGACGGCAGATTTCCCTCCCTAAAGGGCACGAGTGAACCAGATGGGGTTTTTACGCCAATCGAGGATGGTTCCATGGTCACCGTGATTGAGGCTAGCCTCCAATTCCACATTTATTAACTGAGTTTGAATTCCACCAGCTATCGTGGTGGGATTTGAACCCATGTGCCCAGGGAATTCACCTGTCCAGTGACATCACCACCGCACCACCGTCTCCCTCTTAAAATTGAGGAAAAATATGCAAGGCTATGAGGCAAAGGCAGGGTAGCGGCACTAGGTGAATTGCTTCCTTCAGAGAGGGCCAGCACAAAAAGGCTGGGCCGAGTGGCCTTCCCCTGCACTGTGGCCATACTATGACCCTATACTTCGCATTATACTTCATTGGCTCTTAGGTGGCATGGGCCACGCTGAGGACATGAAAGGAATGACCCCCGTGCCCAAAACATCCCAGCTCGTCCCCGGCTCCCAGATCGACCGTGGCTCTCCCGAGGTCGTCCGGCCCAATGGGCTGGACGTTGTGCACAAGGGTGGGAGCCGGAGCAAGGTTGTGGAAAAGCTCGGGAGTCTCTCGTCAAGGTGAGTGGGCGGGGGTGGGGTGGAGGGAGGGGGGAGAGGTCTGAGATCGCACGAGGGCTGCAAGCAGACGAGACAAAAACGAGAGAGAGACACACACACGTGGAGCGGCTGCATGGCGACTGAGACGACAAGAGCAACTTGCATTCGTGTAGCGCCTTTAACACGGTGAAACCTCTCGTGGAGTTTCAAATCCGCCGTCTGCGAGGCGGAAGGGAGAAACTGGGACAGCGGATGGAAATACGCAGGTTTGGAAAATCGGCGGATCCCACCGGAGCGTAAGCGCTGGAGGGGAGTACAGAAAGAGAGAGGGGGGGTAGACGGGAAGGATTCTAAAACAAGAACGGAGAATTTTAAATGGAGACGGAAGAATCTGGATTGATTAAACCTCCCCCCCCCAACAACCGCTGCTGACCTGAAGGTCAGCCCATAGCGTCGCTACGCTTTCCCCCTTCTGACGCCAGATGAGATGAACTAACTCAGTACGGACCAGAATGGGGCTGGGATCCTTTCCTGGCCTCTACCAGCCAGCAACCACACCAGATGATGACCCCTCGGCCCGTGTGAGCTGGTGCCTCGGGAGGTGGGGTCCCTTACCCACCCGGCCAGCCGGACGACCATTAAACAGATAACACCCGTCACTCCCTCGTTAAGTACAAAACATAATTTATTTTCGAAAACATGTCAGGTTGGGTCTTCTAAGCTTAACTAGAAAACATAACAACACTTCAAACAAGCTTGTCCACAACACGACAGAAACAAGTCAGACCTCGACAAACATCAACAGATCTCAGGAGCTGGACAGATTCTCACGCATGCACTTGCTGTCACGTGATGAAACACAGAGTTTACAGGAACTGAAGAAGGAAAGAGAGTCCATTCCCTGACACCATAGCATCCGATCACACTCTTGGTTATCTTCCGAACCCCGGTGGGCTGAGGGCGGGGTGAGGGGTGTGGGGGCCTTCTGAGTAACATTAGCTTTATCTGTGTTTGGCACATTTCACCACCCCCCCCTCCACTCACCTCGTTCCCCAAACTTTCTGTGGTGCCTCAATGAGTTGGCATAAGACAGGCATAAAATTGGCTTAGAAGGCAACCATTTTCTTGTAGTTTCCTCTTCACTTGGGCTGGGGGTTAGGGGAATTGATGGGGTGCGGTACGTTAAGAGTATTTGGGGTGAAGGTTGATTGACTGGGGATGAGTAGGATTGATGGGGTGCAGTAGGGTAGAGTATTTGGGGTGAAGGTTGATTGGGGATGAGCGGGGTTGATGGGGTGCAGGGGGGGTAGAGTATTTCCAGGAAAGGTTGATTGACGGGGGGTGAGTAGGATTGATGGGGTGCAGGGGGATAGAGTATTTGGGGTGATGGTTGATTGGGGGTGAGTAGGATTGATGGGGTGTGGTAGGGGTAGATTATGTGGATTGATGGTTGATTGGAGATGAGTAGGATTGATGGGGTGCAGGGGAGTAGAGAATTTGGGGTGAAGCTGGATTTACTGGGGATGAGTTGGATTGATGGGATGTGGGGGGAGGTTAGATTATTTGGGGTGAAGGTTGATTGCCTGGGGATGAGTGCGATTGATGGGGTGCAGGGGGGTGTAGAATATTTCACGTAAATGTTGATTTACTGGGGATGAGTAGGATTGATGGGGTAGAGTACTTTGGGTGAAGGTTGAATGACTAGGGATGAGGTGGATTGATGGGGTGCAGGGGTGTAGAGTATTTGGGGTGAAGGTAGATTGACTGGGGATGAGTAGGATTGATGGGGTGCAGGGGTGTAGAGTATTTGGGGTGAAGGTAGATTGACTGGGGATGACTAGGATTGATGGCATGCAGTAGGGTAGAGTATTTAGGGAGAAGGGTGATTGACTAGGGATGAGCTGGATCAACGTGGTGCAGTAGGCTAAAGTACTTGGAGTGAATGTTGATTCACTGGGTGTGAGTAGGATTGATCGGGTGCAGGGGAGGACAGTATTTGGGATGAAGGTTGATTGACGGGGGGTGAGTGCGATTGATGGGATGCAGTTGGGTAGAGTAATTTCGGTAAAGGTAGATTGACTGGGGATGAGTAGGATTGATGGGGTGCAGTAGGGCAGAGTATTTGGGGAGAAGGTTGATTGACTAGGGATGAGTAGGATCAACGTGGTGCAGTAGGCTGGAGTATTTAGGGTGAAGGTTGATTGGAGATGAGTAGGATTGATGGGGTGCAGTAGGCTGGAGTATTTAGGGTGAAGGTTGATTGGAGATGAGTAGGATTGATGGGGTGCAGTAGGCTGGAGTATTTAGGGTGAAGGTTGATTGGAGATGAGTAGGATTGATGGGGTGCAGTAGGGCAGAGTATTTGGGGTGAAAGTTGATTGACTGGAGATAAGTAGGATTGATGGGATGCAGGGGGTAGAGTATTTGGGTTGAAGGTTGATTGCCTGGAGATGAGTAGGATTGATGGGATGCAGGGGATAGAGTATTTGGGGTGAAGGTTTATTGGGGGTGAGTAGGATTAATGGGGTGCATGGTGGAGTAGAATATTTGTGATGAAGGATGATTAATTTGGGGTGAGTAGGATTGATGGGGTGCAGGGGTGTAGAGTTGGGGCGAAGGTTGATTGACTGGGGATGAGTAGCATCGATGGGGTGCAGTAGGGTAGATTATTTGGGGTGAAGGTTGATTGACTGGGGGTGAGTTGGATTGATGGGGTGCAGGGGGGGTAGATAATTTGGGGTGAAGGCTGATTGACTGGGGATGAGCAGGATTGATGTGCTGCAGGGGGTAGAATTTTTGGAGTGAAGGTTCATTGACTGTGGGTGAGTAGGATTGATGGTGTGCAATAGGGTAGAATATTTGGGGTGAAGGTTAATTGCCTGGGTGTGAGTAGGAATGATGGGGTGAGGAGGATAGAGTATTTGGGGTGAAGGTTGATTAACTGGGGATGAGTGGGATTGAGGGGGTGCAAGGTTGGGTAGAGTTATTGCGCTGACAGATGAGTGTTTGGGGGTGAGTGGGATTGATGGGGTGCAGTAAGGTAGAGTGTTTAGGGTGATGGATGATTGACTGGAGATGAGTAGGATTGATGGGGTGCAGTAGGGTAGAGTATTTGGGGTGATGTTTGATTGACTGGGGATGAGTGGGACTGATTGGGTGCGGGGTTGGGTAGAGTGTTTGCGCTGACAGATAACTGTTTGGGGGTGAGTGAGATTGATGGGGTGCAGTAAGGTAGAATGTTCGGAGGGATGCATGATTGACTGGGGATGAATAGGACTGATGGGTTGCAGTAGGGTAGAGTATTTGGGGTGATGGATGATTGACTGGGGGTGAATAGGACTGATGGGTTGCAGTAGGGTAGAGTATTTGGGGTGATGGATGATTGACTGGGGGTGAATAGGACTGATGGGGTGCAGTAGGGTAGAGTATTTGGGGTGATGGATGATTTACTGGGGGCGAGTAGGATTGATGGGTTGCAGTAGAGTATTTGGGGTGATGGATGATTTACTGGGGATGAATAGGACTGATGGGGTGCAGTAGGGTAGAGTATTTAGGGTGATGGATGATTGACTGGGGGTGAGTAGGATTGACGTGCAGTAGGGTAGAGTATTTGGGGTGAAGGTAGATTGACTGGGGGTGAGTAGGATTGATGCGGTGCAGTAGGGTAGTGTATTTTCGGTGAAGGTTGATTGACTCGGGCTGAGTAGGATTGACTGGATGCAGGGAGTTCAAGTATTTGGGGTGAAGGATGATTGACTGGGGTGAATAGGATTGATGGGTTGCAGTAGGGTAGAGTATTTGGGGTGAAGGATGATTGATTGGGGTGAGTAGGACTGATGTGCAGGGTTGTAGAGTATTTGGGGTGAAGGATGATTGACTGGGGATGAGTAGGATTGATGGGTTGCAGTAGGGTAGAGTATTTGGGGTGAAGGATGATTGATTGGGGTGAGTAGGGCTGATGTGCAGGGTTGTAGAGTATTTGGGGTGAAGGATGATTGACTGGGGATGAGTAGGATTGATGGGTTGCAGTAGGGTAGAGTATTTGAGGTGAAGGATGATTGATTGGGGCGAGTAGGGCTGATGTGCGGGGTTGTAGAGTATTTGAGGTGAAGGATGATCGACTGGGGATGAGTAGGATTGATGGGTTGCAGTAGGGTAGAGTATTTGGGGTGAAGGATGATTGACTGGGGATGAGTAGGATTGATGGGGTGCAGTAAGTAGAATATTTGGGGTCCAGCGGGGGGGAACATAGGCCCAGCTAGGCATGCGATTGGCAAGGTGAGTGGAAGGGGCATAGATGAATGATAGAAGAACCCCACCCAATAGAGGGCAACAGTGAACTACCCCTTTCCCACATTCAGGTCAACAGCAAATCCAACTTTGCCCAAAACTTTGTAACAGCATTGAAGCAGGCAGGTTACTGGCACATTTGGGGCTGGGCAATATCCTGTCACTGACGCCATTTAGTACCGCGTTACACATAGTCATTTCTTTCGTGGGCTCACTCTCAGGCCGGAGACTGGTCCACACACTTCACTTTGGAACCATCAGTGGGAGGCTTTACTCCTGTCAGTCTAGCCTGGAATCCAATCCAGGGGTCTGCCTTCTCACATCTAAGCCATTTCCCACCTTGTCAGGCAAAGGTGTGCCGCTCTGTAAAAGCCATGATCTGAAAAAACCCAAGGCGCAAGGCCAGTTCCAAAAACACAGCGCGTGCATTCTCGAGCACTTTGACCAAGTGAATTCTCCCCACGAGCTGGTGGTCTTCCCCCAAGAGTTAACAAGCCCTCCGTTGAGTGTGTGATGCAGCACCTTGGTCTAGGTTGAGCCATGGGGTGGTCGGGAGTTTGGAGCTGGGGAGAATGGAAAACAGAGGGGTTGTTCAGTATCCAGTTCGCTCCCCTGGGCCTTCTCATAGAGGGTTTAAACATTGGCACATTGTCAGAAGGCCCCTGGAAGCGCACCGTCAACTTTGGCATCGGGGCTGGGGATCAGCCCCTCGAAAGGTTAGGGCTTTCAGGAGCAGGGGAACCAGTGACGATCCTGAGGGTCTGTCCCCAGCTGAACGAACAACAAATGGGGTCTGTATAATTGACCTCAGGACCCCTTCCCCCCTCCCCCCCTGGATTGTGGGGTAAGAAACCCAGTCCGCTGGTGGAGAATATTCAAGAATTCATCACTTTTACAGGGGGATTTGAAAGGATTGCTTGTGGTGTTTATAAAACAGGCAGGGGGGGAGGTTAAATAAAAACGCAGAACATTCAGTGTTCAGAAGCAACACATTAATGTAGAAAAACCACTTAATGGTCTTGTCACCATCAATACTCAGATCCATTTTAATCTGTGAACATAACATTCCACCTTTCTCTAACCCACTTGGATTTCAAGCTGCCTCATTGCCCTGGACATGGGACTCGACTTTGCACTGAAAACGCCAAAGCCCTAAGGGCAGAGGAGACAAAAGCGGAGTTTACCGCGGACACCGGAAATCTGAAATAGAAACGCAAACTGCTGGAAACGCTCAGCTGGCCGGGCGGCGTCCGTGTCAGCTAGAAACAGAGTTCGCCTTTTCGGTTGTCGATCTTCCCTGGGAACTGGTGGGGGGTTGGGCGGAGAAATAAATTGAGGAGTAACGGGTTTTAAACCAGTGCAGAGGCAGGGCGAGAGGGAGAGAACGAAAGGGAAGGTCCCTCATAGGGTGG